>NW_010124025.1:0-1375 GCF_000699245.1 Pterocles gutturalis
CCTGTACAAATCGGGGCAGCGGCAGGAGGCGGTTTCCTGCTCGGGGCCGGGATCCCTTACCTGGGCAGAGCTGGAGGAGAAGCTAAGAACCCCCCCAATGCTGATGCCAACGGCTGCGAGGAACAAGGCGACGGCCAGGACGATCCAGAAGGTTCTGGATGGAGCTGTGCAGCACGCTGCCGCCCTCCTGGCCTGCAGCCGAGGCAAGGGAAGGAAGGAAAAGGGGTTAAAACGAACCCTTCTGCTGGGTATCCCACCCACGGCACAAATCCCTGTGCACGCTGCTGGGGTCTGGGCGCAGGACTGCCAGAACATCGCGGCAGGCCCGGGATAACGTCACTTTTATCTCCCGGTGCTGGAATTTCGGATCCGACACACCCGTAACCAGCTCTGCCGCAGCCCAGCACTCCCCCAGCCCGGAGCAAACGCTGCAGACCCCCCAGAAGGGCTGGGGCAGGACCCTTCCCCGAACAGGGGCTGCTGCTGTGCTTTAGCTGCAAATCAAATTATTTTGGTTTAGAGCAGAAACCGCCAGGAGAACCACCAGCATCTGAAACAGGCTCGTGATCCTGCTTCTTGCCCCTCCATGGGTTTTGTATTTTATTTGATTTTCCTGAGAAGCTGTTCTCCATGCTGACCAAGCTGTTCCGTGAAGGAAAAGAGCTGGGCAGCTGTGGGGCACTGCTAGTGGCTCTATTAAAATTCACCTTAATTCTTATAGTGAAACAATTAAATTTAACTTCATGGCACAAAAAATTATTTTTACAAAGCAGAATAAAACGGGCTCTGAATAATCTCAACTGTACAGCCCACACTTAAAAAAACCCAATAATCTGTTTCTCAGTCCTCTGAAGCACACGGAGATGCTCAATCGACGCCCGTGGTTAGATGGCTTCAAGCCTCAGGGTCTGTTCCTGATCTTTTTCGGTAATGGGTAACTTCCAGACAGATCCCACCATAGCAGCAGTGACTCTTCACCAAGTTACAGCTGTGCAGAGCAGAAATCTTATCAATGAACCGCAGCAGAGCCCGAGACCCACGGTGACGGGCAGGTTTTCCACAGCTAAGGAGACTCCCTCGGGCGGGAAGGGTGCGAATAAAGAATTCCAGCGGCTCCTGACCCTCGCAGGTGCGAGAGCCGGGCTCTTGGCACCTCTCACCCCACTGCCCTGCCCTGTCACACCTTCCCCAAGTCCAGGCACTTCGGAGAAAATCCAGCTGATGGAGTCAGATGAGGATGGGGACGAAGAAAATCCCACCAGGACCCCCAGGGAGGGCAGGAGCTCAGCCCCTCGCAGGAGGAACGGAGCAGGCACAGAGCGGGGGCTCTGCGGTGGCAGGGGGACGGGGGACACTCACCGCAGGGACGGCGCTG
>NW_010124025.1:1391-1643 GCF_000699245.1 Pterocles gutturalis
CCCGCTGCGCCCCGGCCCCTCGCCCCCGCGGCCCTGCCTCCCGGCGACACGCAGCCGGTGCATCATCCCCAGCTCCAGCCACACCGGGGAAACTGAAGTGTGCGTCCAGCAGACGTAAATACGTGTCCCCGCAGCCAAGGGGGTCCCAGCCAGGTGCCCCTTGGCGCAGACCTACGGGGGGTGAAACCTTAGAGCTGCCCTCCCGGAGAGGGGCTGGAGCCCGGGCTGCGGAGGGGAGCTGTCAGCGTACCC
>NW_010124025.1:1888-2225 GCF_000699245.1 Pterocles gutturalis
GTGTTCCACCTCCAGACCTCGCTCCATCCAGGCTCTGAGGAGAAGGATCTCAAAGTCGTGGCACAACCTGAGCCACACTCATGCTACAACCCATGTCCTGGGATGGGAAACACCCCCCGGGAGCTGAGTTCCCACGTCCCCAAACCACGGTTGTCCTGAGCAGCTCAGAGAGCTTTGTGTTTCCAGCTGAATGGAGGCAAGGAAAAGCCTAACAGAATTCCTGCACGGGGTACCTGCCGAGGGAAACACACCTTCCCAAAAAACGTGGCCCAGGATGGATCACGCTCAGCCAGGAGGGCGGCTCATCCTGGAGTTCCTCTCAGCCCCTCTCCCTGCT
>NW_010124025.1:2236-5259 GCF_000699245.1 Pterocles gutturalis
CGAGCGACTTCAGCAGCTCCCCTCCTCTTTCCAGCACGCTGCTTCTGCGGGACATGAACTCCTGTGAATTCATGCCCTGCCTTGTCTAAGGCACAGGAACAAAGCAAACCCTCCAGAAAACATTGCGAAAGGATTCCTGCCAGGGGAAAGCACTCTGCTCTGTGCTGTACTTACTAAAAGCAGCAAATCCCAGCCCACGCTGAGAGCCCCGCACAGCTCCGAGGGCCTGAACCACAGAAATGCACTCCGGGGTTTGGATTTCTTTCAAAAAAAAACAGTAAAAATGACACACACAGGCTGTATCCCCAACTCCCAGAGCTTCCGCACGGCACAGCTCACAGAGAAGAGACCACAAAACGAGATACCAGGGGAAAGCAGGTTTGTAAATTTAATGTGAATTCAAGTAGAGGCTTAAAAACCATTTGGAAGTCGATACAGAGTTCTGAAGCAGGACTGACACCGCCGCCAGTACCTTTCAGCATTTGTGAATGGAGGTAACGGCTCCCTCGTGCCGTGAACAGCGCTCGGCAGGGACAGCGCGCTGCTGGAGCGAGGCTCAACGCCTCTCCTGCCGTCTGCTGCTTTCCTCGACACATTCTGAACTGTCAAGCACCAGGCACAGGAGCTGCCTCGCACAACACACCATTTTCAGACCAGTAAACCCATAACGTCCATTTCCAGGTTACCCAGATAAAGCACAAGTTCTACCTCTAAGTATTTTTCCGTGACCGTGTACATTGTCTAGCTGGAGACAGAACAGGGAAGGGATTATCCGTGCTTCCTCACACCACTCCGAGTTACAGACAAGCTCCCTCCTGCAAGATCCAGCTGAGACTCTGGTAACGCCATGAGACAGCACGAACCGCGCGGTTATTGCTGCACAGACAAGGTGGTGAGTCTGTGCGAGAGTCCCAGGGGAAGGAAATGGCATCGACACGCTGCTGGAGCTCTTCAGATGGACAGCGGGAGAGGAAGGAAGGCTAGTGTTTGATTAACTGCTGACAGTGGAATCTATGCAATAAAACCGTGTTATTTGCATATATATTTTTTCACTTAATTCTGTAATGCAAAAGCTTTCAACTGTGGCCTTGGATTCAGCCAGCACAAAAATCTACGCCACGGCCTGAGCCATGCATGACCCAAACCCACCCAACAGCCAAAATGAAACCATCCCCAGAGCAAGCAAGCACCCCTCTTCGCACACACAGCCGGTGCCGGGCCCCCACGCCAGGCACAGCGGAAGATATGAACCTCGGGTATTTAAAGGAAGCACGTGTCACCCTCACGCACAGCCCACACGCTTACAGGCTCACCTGGGGGGAAGGCTGAACCGTGTACCGCATCCAGCCCCGGGACTGAGCACTAATTCTGACCTGCAGCTAAAGCCAAGGCAAGCGGCTATTCTGAAGTACGAGATCTAACTCGGTGCTAATCCAGTTATTTCTGGGAAGCAGCGGGAGCGAAGGACAGTCCTATGTGGGTACAGACTTTCTGCATTACCCAGTGCAAGAGCTGAGGAGAATTACACCTACTGTGCTCAGAGAATTACATTCCTTTTATCCTCCCACCTGGGAAACAAGATATATTATCATCTACTATACTTAAATTTATATTTTAAATATATTCTGATATATATTTAGGATCGGGGTGGTTCTTGTATGTACATCTACTTTACACATAGATCCAACACTTGGACAATCACAGTCTACAGGAGACACTGTTTGGATTTTGCAAGTGACTCTTCCTCATCTGCAGCCCAAGCGCGACCTGCAATGATCAAAGGAGGCGGATTTCAGTTTCTTTGACGTGACACCACGCTTGCAGTGAGCTGTACTGCTACACAGGACCCCATCCGGGGGAAAAAAAAAAAAAATCCATCTAAGGGCAAATGCTAGTTCTGCCAGCCACCGCAAGCGTTTACAAACACAGCCACTAAGTTACTACACACTCCAAAGTCATTTCCCTGAATAGACCAGACTGAGCCACAGCCCGTCCGGGCGAGGACACACTGCGAGTTGTTGGGTTCTTTTCCTCAGATCAACCAGTTCTACTTTCCTCAACTCAGTCTAGAGGACAACGTGACATCAAGTATCACAAACATTTGGACAGATTTGTTGCTTATAATTTAAAAAAACCACCAAACCCATGCTCACAAGACATCGGTGACACCGTAATGCCCTCTTTGTTCAAAGTGCATTTAAAGACTGAGATGTAAACAAAATCATATTGAGGACAGAAGGGTTAAAAAGCTACGGGTTGCTAACTCCAGGTGATATCCTAGTGAGGATGTTACTGTCACAAGGTGATTAACAAGGGCCCTCCTCGGGGTATGGCTGCAGAGGCTGCAAGCATTTGGCTCTATTAATCCCCCAGCGCAGGGAGAATGTCGGCTATGCTGTCGACGTAGTAATCGGGGACCAGGCTCTGCCTGGCAGGACAGTCGCTCTCCTGGTGGCCCCGCACTTCGTCCAGCGTGGTGACCCCGGTGAGCGTCAGCAGGGTGGTGAGGCCGCAGCTGTTGCCCATGAGGATGTCTGTGTCCAGCCGATCTCCCACCATGATGGTACGAGCGGGATCGATGTTGAACTCGCTCACCACACAATCAAACATGTACCGGTTGGGCTTCCCTACGATGAACGCCTCACGTTGGGCTGCCGTCTCCACGGCTTTTACCAGGCAGCCAGTCCCTAGGGAGAGAACAAAAAACGTTGATTACAAAAACCGTTGATTAGAGACTGCAGCAGACTCTCCGCATCCGCACAACCTGGTACGAAACCGCGTGGTACTTTGGAAACACACTGCCTGAGCTTTACAGCCAGGGCAGGCAGAGGAACAGGTTAGTGCCAAGAGACGGGGTGCAGAAAACCTGCCAGGAGGCTGGAATACCATTCCACAGCGGGGTCAAAAATGAATTGCTATTGCTGAGGAAAGGATCAGCAAAGACTCTCCCTCTTTTGGGGGGCGCAGTGAGGAGGGGGGATGCCCAGGCTGCCACACCGAGGTATGAGCCCGACGCTGCCCTT
>NW_010124026.1:0-37078 GCF_000699245.1 Pterocles gutturalis
CCTTGCGCGGCCGGGACGGTGCCGGGGGTATGCGGCGGGAACACACAAAAAGTGCTACAAGCGTAGTAACGTGCAAAAATCCCCCTCCCCCGCCCCGTTTCTTTTTTTAAAATGATTCCTTAGAAGCTTGATTTAAAGAATATATTTAGCTTAAGGGAGATCAGAAGCCAGCATTATTTGAAAGGAAGCGATATAAACAGGAACGTGACAAAAACAGTGGAAAAAAAAAAAGTTTTGCGCACGTTTCACAGCACAAGAACAAGACTAAATGAAACCAAAGGGAAGGAAGCTGAAGAACTAGGGTACGCAAAGACAATTCACTGTGGAACTCCCTGTCACAGGAAGTTGTTGAGGTCAAGCACTTCTGCATTGGAAGGACTTCACATGTGTGGAGATATAGCAAGGTGGCACCTGGCACACCACAGCTCGCAGCCTCTCCAGAAAAGATCCCACAATGCTGTTACTTCCTACCATGGGGCTCTTGCCACAGACATTCAACAGTGGCTCCATTTGATGAGGGTTAGATGTGCCCGACCTGCTCTAGCAGTTCCCACAGAATGACATTTCAGAGTCCTCCCAGCGCCATTTAAGTTTAAAAAGTATTCTCAGTCAAAATACATGTTCCTGTTCTGTCACCAGAGGTATGGGGTTGTTAATTAAAAACAAATCAAATTCCCTAATGGTTGTGGTGTTATAGCTGTTAACAGTTAAGAGCCAGAGTTATATATACACATTCTTTTTTCCTTAATTAGAAATTCACAAAGCACATCCAGTCTCAAAACAGACACTATTTTTGAAAGTATATAATTCAAAATCCATTCAGTCTGATGTACCCAGCCTTATTAAGCATAACACAGCATACCCAGATTAAAAACATGCAGCCTTAAGAAGCACACTGATTTTGCAAAAAGGCTAACAGGCAGTGTAATTTAAACTTCCATCTACCCACCTGTTGATTACAAATTGTAGATTTTGCCCCTTTCTTCTGGGCTTACCAGCTTCATGGTGCCCAGGTAGTGATAAAACTCCCAGGATTTGGCCTACATGGACTCTTGTCCAGACTGGGACTCTGTTCAGGTCTGCATTTGTTCAAGTTGGGAAACATTTTGCTCACAGCAGGTCCTTTTTCTTCTTGGGAGAAAAAAGAAGAAACAAGTAAATGGAGGATGTATCTAGGAAGCCTTTGAAACAGCCTCTGAGAAACAGTTTTCTTCTCCTTAAAGTTCCCCCCCAAGTTAATTTTCTGCTTCGACTATACTGTTTGCAAGTAGGGGCTAACCTTTTTGTTACACTCTCTCCCCTTCCACTTGGCTCAAGTCTTTCCAAGAACAGTTTTCCCCCCACACTGTTCTCTCGTTTCTTCTGGAGAATCCTTTCCCCATATGCCAGGCCTTCCCCCAGCCCCTGCTTCAGCCCCAGCTCCGAGTGGTCAGCCTCTTCACAGCCTCCCCTGGCCACACTGCTTTTGGATCCTGGCAGTCACCTTAGCTGCATTTCTGCATGTATTCCTGTCATCCGTGAGATGCATGGATGCTCTTTTTGACCTCATGGTTTCCTGAGACACGTGAATGACAACAATTGAGAATGCCAGCCCTTTAGAAAGCCTAGAGCTTTCACCCTTCAGGAAATAAGGAATTTAATTCTATACAGATTTTTTTTTTTTTTTTTAAATATCAAGCATGTTGGTTTGTACCAGTTCATTTTCCTGCCTGTGACAACAATAGCATTGACTGCGTGGCTGATACAGACACTTTTATGTTTGCAGTCTTTACCTGAACTGTGTGTTAATACAGGGCAACCTGTAAAGAGGGAAAGGGTCATAGCCATCTCACGTGGCATGGGAGTGCATGTGCCCCGGTGGATATACCCTGAAGAAAGTAGGGAACCCTTTAGTTCCCCAGGCTAATGCTGCCTGCTTATACAGCAGCTTTTATTCAAGGGTTTAGAAGGTGTTAGGTGTTGCTCAAAAAAAGTTCTATCAGTATGTTAGATGCTCCATTCTCTTCAGAACCTGGGAACTAGACTGCTTTTTTGGCAGGAGTCACCCAAGAGTTTCCTACAATGTCATGCTCTTAATTCTTGAGATTCTAACATCTGTTTATTTCCAGATGCCACTCTGTGTACACTACGTATTTCAACTGCATAAAATTATTTTGAGGGGCATTAATACCTTATGCTGCTTTTGCATCAAGTGGGCTTATGCTATCTTTGGAACAACACATAGCTTTCCACAGTTAAACTGTTGACTGTTTTCTACACGGTGCTTGCTTTGGTTGGCATTTTTTTCCCTTCCCAGTTTTGTCCTGGGTTGGCTTAGCCTGGAACCGAACTGTGGCAATGATTGACACATAGCTGTACACAATATTTGGAAAGTGACCTAATGAGGGGCCAAAATAGCAACAGATTGAGAAATGATTGTGTCATAGGGTGTAAAATAGTCACGCGTCCAGTATGTTGCCTTGCAATTGTAAATTTCTGGAGGAGAACACTTCGAATAAGAGATAGCACTTGTGAAAAGTTGCCATTATACAGGGTTTGCAAGCCTGCATGGCAGTGCCTGTGTATGTGACTTGCATGCTGACCAAAGGAACTGGACAGAAAAAAATTAAAAGTGCCAGCACCCACAAAGTAGTCTTGCACTTCACGAAGATTTTTGTCCTCCAGACTTTTTCCACTACAATGGACGCCTTCTAAATAAACATGATGAACACAGCTGTTTGGTGCATAAAAGCCCATTGTACCAGGAAAAAAAAAAGCAATAATAAAGGTTTAAACAGTAAAGCGACAATGAGTGTTTTGTTCTATCTGCAAGACTCATTTTGCAAAACAGACCTGCTTTAAATAAAACTTTAGTGCAGCATTTATTGTCCTAGATATGAAATGAAAGCATGCTAGAACATTAAGATGCATTAAATTGGCTGTTGAACTGAGCTCCACCCTCCTTATAACACCATCCATCAGAGCCAAGTATTTGAGGTTTTGTTGTGGGGCTGGTTACATGGGTTTTAACTCATTTAAGACACAGCCAGGTAACTGTGGCTTTGTGTCATTGGTATAATTGAGAAACCTAGTATAAGGCTCTAAGACATTCATATGGTATTTTTCTATACTTACAGTAGGCACTCTACCAGATCAATGCTGACTTCAGTCAAGAAGAGACGGCAACCAGTAACTAGAAAGTACCATATTACAATAATCAAACTTGCTTCTTTGAACCTGGAGTGCAAATTCTGGCACAAGCCAATATTTACATGAGAAGGAGCCTGGGCAATGAATTCATTAGGACACGCGTGCAATACTCCGCATGTCTTTCGAGAGGGGGACTCCTTCTAGAAACCTCTATGGCAGCCACTTTCCAGATCTAAACCAGATCTTATTTAAGCAGAAATAACTGCATGTGCTAGATTAGAAATCACCGTTTTTCAAAAGTAGTTCATGTTTCTGACTTAGGGACTTCCAGATCCGGTCCTTATAGGCAAGAAGAGTACTAAATGGGAATGAGAGAACATGAGCTAGTTCCGTTTGCTACAGTAAAGTGCAGATCACTCACTTGGAGAGGAAAATTTGGGGAATTAAAAAAAAAATAAAAATTAGAGTGTACTGTGGCAAATAACACTCAAACCCCCATGGAACAGAAGCAGGTCTGCAGCACTGGGATAGATACTGCTTATCAGGCAGCTTCCCAAAGAAATAACATTAATGTGACAGTGACGTTCATGTATTAATAACAATAAAATCCCATGAAACACTGGCAAGAACAGAAAAACGTATGGAAGAAAGTTGTCACTACATCTGTCCTTCACAGAATTTGGGGAATACACACTAGCCTGATACTTAATGAAAAAAGACCTGTTCTTTAGCCTACATGAATTAATTTGTAAGATTAGATTTAAAAAAAAAAAAAAAAAAAAAAGAAGATTCACCATTCTTGTAGTATCAGAACAATACAGGTATTGCCATACAAGATCAGGCAATTGACCCACTACATTGTCATAACTCTGAGAACAGCCAGGAATAAAATATTTAAAGAGAGAACAAAACACGTTAGAAGAGGCTGCTCACAACCAGTACAGTCCTAAGGCAAAAACAACAGAGATGTGGATAAGCAGAAATTGCTGTATGCTCTAAAACATTTCTGATTCTCTTCATTTTGTGGATTATTAGATGTCCTAACACAGAGCATATTTCCAATCCACAGAGTGCTTAATGTGCTCAGCACTGCAGTCAGAACTTCTTGCTTCTCACTTGCAGACTAAACTAGCACAGTTTTAGCCCCCCTTGTTTAAGCGTACTTATTGACAGTCAGAGTAGTGCAGCATACAGGTTGCCCACGGTACATTAAGGCATCCTTTAATAATGGTGATTATTATTTGATTGATTTCCTCATCTTAATTTTTCTCACTATTCTTCATGTAAGCACTAACATGTCAGTGCCCTTATCCTTCTAGAAATTGCATTGAAAAGGCAATAGCTCCACAATTCCCGTGTTGGAGGAGCTTGTGCTCTCTGCCTCAGGATGATTGTACAGTACAGATATTTAGTGACTACTTATAGTGCCAGTCAACTCCTTACAAACTGCTTTTTGAGAAGTTAAATGTCAGTTCTCGCACTGGTCCTTATGAGAGATTCCAAGAAGCTGAATCTCTGTTAGTCAGGAGACAATATGTGTTTGGGGATCTTGACAGCATCAGCCTCGTCTGTCCTCCCACACAGCCAGCTCTAAAGCCCTTTTGATGATATTGCTGTAGCTAGTGCAGCTTTCACAGCCCACTCTGTATTCTGGACTCAAAGTCTCAGATCCTGTTACAGGTATTTGAGCTAACAACTACTCTATTTTTAATTTCAGTTGGATGTGTGTCTTAAAATGTAAAAATTCAGGTTTTTAGGTCCAGAAGCATTCTCTTTTTTTGCTCCCTCTTCTTGTTTCTGCAGCTGTGGCCTCCTGCTTTGCTACTTCTGTCTTTGGAAAACACCCTCTTTTGCCAAGGAAGAAAAAAAAAAAAAAAACCAACATACATGAATGTACTATAGGAAATGGAGTCTGAAAGTAAGATCTGTATTTTGTATAAGAAGCAGGGAAACTCAAGTTATCATACAAATTACACTCTTCAATTTGTATCTCGTAGGTATTGATTTAGACTACTCTCCAGTATTTTTTTTTTCCCCTGAAGTGCACTGTACTGTATACCCTTCTTATTCTTCACACCAAGGCTGAATTACCTAATAGCAATTTGATTGCAGAAGGGAATACACAAGAGCCAAATTTGGTTCTCTTAAGCAAGTACTCTAAATACAGTTACATTGCTTTTACTCGGGTGTCCTTACCCGAGTAAGGATGGCAGAGGAGAAAGCTCCCAGAAGTAAGACGACAATGAAGATGTGAAGTTATTCCAGCAGCGAGAGCCTCTTTTGTTGCTTCCTTACCATCCCCACACCTCAAACAAATGCTGCAGTAGCTCTGCAGCGCACCTGCGTTACCTCTAGCTTTAACTAGTTCAAACACAATTTACAGCTTGGCTTCAGATCATGGCAGCAAAAGTATTATCCACCATAGTCTTCTGCAGCTACTTAGTATCACATCAAAATCTGAACCATGTTTGGAAAGCTGAAAAGAGCTAAAATATTAATTGATGAACCTAAATTAAGTCTTCTAGAAGGAAAAAAGCTATCAATAGAAGATAGACCAATTATATGTATTCTTCCTGATTATTTGAAAGTTATTGCCAGCTCTTTTAAATCATTTGGGACTTTGTATTCATGTGAATCCTCATTGAGAGGAGCATTGACATTCACTTTCTATCTCACAAATACATACATATCTTGAAAAACTTAGTAGGCAAAACATAGAAAAAACCTGCAACCCACAATTGGGAGCAAAAGCATGTAGAATTCTTGTTACAATTCTATTTTATGCACACAGCTTTCAGTTACAGTTAGTTTATGTGTTTATACTCTCTTCCATCCCAAGGCACCCAAACAAAGGGGTGATGTAACTGTGTGTTGGGTAATGATTTTTCATCCCTTCCTCTTCTGCTCTGCAGACACAGTCTCAGTTGTTCAGAATAAAAAAGGAAGATCCTTCTCCAATGAACTGCCCAAATGATCAGACAATCAAGTCTGACTTGAACCAATATATTAATTTATGAAGTGTATGGAACAGATAGGTAACCACAAGGTGTACAAAACTGTTTTTATCCAAAGGCTGACCCCCTCTCCTTATTTTTATTTATTTTTTTTCTTTTCATTGTTGTTTGGTTGGGAGATCTTGTGGGGTTGTATAAAATGACTTTTAGCAATGGTCCTGTTACTTTGGTATGAAAAGATTAGAAGAAAAGATCACATTGACAAGTCACTACGTGCGGATTAACGCAAAGAAAAATTTTCTAGTTCAGAGTTTAAGTGGGTCATAAAATGACACTGACACCTGATTTAAGTGATATTTAAATCTAAGACCAGAGGATCTTTTTCATGCTACTTTAAGAAGCATGAAAAATGTGACACAGTGCAGTTTCAAAAAGGTTCAGGCACAGATATTACAAAGCTAAATCATACAATACTGATAATCTGTATTTGCATATAAACAAAACCAAATGTATTCTGTTATCAAAACTAGATGTGTACAGATAAATGCTGCCTAAAAAGTGATACTGAATATCACCTTAAAGCTTCTGAATGCTTTTGTGAAATGTAATGGTTAATAATTGTACCTCTCCTCAGTTTCTTTTCCCCAGGAAAACTGCCAGCAGCCTGATGCCCATTTTGCCACTTTCCTGAATTGCCCCTCTTCCTCTTTTAGAAAGCCACAATGAAATCATTAAATTAAATGGGAAGAATATAAGTCTTTGCTTCAAGGCTGTTTACTTCAGTTTCTGTCTGGGTTCCAGAGAAGTTATGGATCAAAGGAACTGATTAGGTTTTACAAAGCTGTTCACATCTTACAGTAATGCTGACATAATTCAGACAGACAGTATTTCAGAGGTGTCACAACTTAGATAACTTCTTTTTTCCTGCAGGTTGGTTTTTATTCTCAGAAACGTTGCAAATAAGCTGTGATCTACTAAAAGTAGAACCTAAAATTACAGACAGATTCACTTGAGGAAAGCAGAATAAATACAGGGTTACGAGGCCTGGGCTATATCCATGTCTCTCATTGTCTAGCCAGGCCAGTGCAGCTGTTAGGAGTTTTGGTGGTTTTTAAGTTTTAATGTATCACAAGCCTAGCTCATTACTTTCTATCACGTGTTTTGGTGTAAGCAAATACTAACAAGTCCAATACTTTGACTAAGAGGAATTTTAAGGAGCCTCTCGTAGGCCCTTTTTCTTAGCTCTTTCAACTGCTGCTGGTAGGAGAGCTGCTGTGTGGTCTTCCAAAACGTGTGTCTTAGGAAATACATTTTGTGTTTCTACAGATTTAGTCTGAAGATCATCAAATGTGCTCACAGTCCAGGGCTCTTGCTCTCATATCCGAAGCAGAAATATGTTCCTGCAACCACCCACACCTACTCCCTACACATGGCAGGATTAGTGTCTCTTTTGAATGAACATAAGTGCTACCCTAGAAGGATCACAGGAATCTGGAAATCTATATTTACATCTCATCCAGCTAGCTGCCAACCAAGCAGACATTTTAAAGAGATCGTCTTGCTCCCATAGGTTTTTCTTGCCAACCCAGGGGTTCCAGGTTTCTAAGCTTGAGATTGTAGCAGGGGAGTGAGTTGGAGCCTATATTTCTTCTCACTAAGCCAGCCTGCTAGGCAACTACTTGTATGTATTCATTAGGGCTGTGGATACCTGTGGCTGAATGGAAAGCAAAGGAACTATTGTACAGTCACTGCATCCTGAAAATGAGGGCTTAGTAAGAGTTACTTACGTTTGAGCATCAGTGGTCCTTGAAATAGAGAGGTGTTCTTAAAACCTTGTTTCATCAACATACCTGTCAACTGAAATTAATAGAATAGATTCATTCCTCTAACAGACCCAGCCTGGAGTCCTTAAGTCTACTTGGAAACCAGATTAGTCAATTGTTATAATTTATCTGAAGCAGATTGTTTTAGTTTTAGGTTTACTTGCTCAGATCATACTTGAAGCTGTGATGTGTTACAACTGATTAAGAGGGTGCCTATAAAAGTAGATAAAACTCTCTAAAAGCTGGAGTCACAAAATGAAATTCCAGCCTGTCACTTAGTATATGGAAATAATTTATTTTCCTTACTACATTCAATTTAATAAAAGTTTTTGTCTTCCCATGAGTGCAGGAACTGAGGCGCTAGGCACATTGCGAGGGGCCCGTTCTGGGCAGATGATGTATTGTTTCTACCTCTGACAGTGACCTTAGCTTTGCCTCTTTTAAACTTTGGCAGCCATCGCAGAGCTTTTTGTGCCAAGAAGGCATTACTGAATGTAAATGATATAAACAAAACTGTCTCAGACTTAGAGTTCTATTTAACCCAAAATGGACATTTCTTAGCAAAACCTTTCATCACGCAAGAGCTGCACAGGAGTTAAATGCTTTCCTAAGTGTGTCTTAAACAGGCACATATCTATTTCTGGGTGTTATTTTTCTTATGTTTGGAGTGTCAAAAGACCCACTGAACGAGAGGAAACCCGACTCTTGTTTTTCAAGCTGCAGGTCAGAGTGAGACAAGATTTCCTGCAGGAAACAGAGATGTTAACAGAAAGTGCAGGGGTCAAAACGTGTCCATCCACTTCTCCCCTCACTTTATGCTGTAGAGCCTTCATAATCTGCTCCTCATCTGAGAACCCTGTCCTGACATCCAGAAAATAGGCTTGTTTTTCAAAAAGCATGAGGAGGCAGTGTGACTGAGGTCTCTGGCAGTGGCCTTCCCTGCAGCCCTCTCAGAAAGGTCAGGGAGGCTGGCAGCCTGCAGCCTGGGGAGACTCAGCTGCAGGGAGTCGAGGGACAGGCTGAGGAATGAAAGCTCCTGTGGGGATGTGTTAAAGTAATTTGCAACGTGAATGGTCTCCGTTGTCTCTAATATAGTGCTCATGTGTTCGAGCTTCTCTTTGAGATGAGTGAGCAGTTGTTTAGTGTTCAGTGGGTGAAAAGGATCCCTGCAGAGCTTGGTGCAAGGTTTAGAAAGTTCCTCCAAGACTGTGCATCTCTGACCAGAGGAAATCTTTGTCCTCTGCCTTCCTGCCTTTCCACATCTGCCATTAAATGCTTTTTTCGAGGTCCCCCATACATTGTGTAAAACAAGCGTCCTCACTAACATCTACAGCCAACCTTTCCCTGAGGCTACAGAGGATCACACTGCTAAGCAGAGAGCCAAGACCTACCTGAGCTTCAGCAGGCCTGAACATGGTGACTGAGCAACTTCTTAACTGTCAGTGTTTTGTTACTTGTATACTACTGTATAGTAGATGGGGAGCAGCACTTTTTCAAGATCTAAAGATCTGCGAAACTCATTGAAAGCTTTGGATCCAAATGTTAAAGATGAGTGGATTTAAAGCAAGGTGAGGTGGTGGCCTGCACTGCTCTTCAACCTTGCTGTGAACTGAAGGTACACCACTCATACACAGAGGAGCGTGTTGCACCCACTTGCTGTTCTGCAGAGTGTCAGCAGTGATGAGCAATTACAATCTGAAAAGCCACAACCACCTGAGCTGTCAGTTCTGGAATAACTAGATTAGATGGATGATGGAGAAGCCCGAGTCTTTTATTCTTCCCCCAGGCAAACATTTTCTTCACTGAGTGTTGAGCTTTGCTTGCAATTGTCCAATGACAAAATGTTACCAAGTAAACTCTTAAACTGTTTTCTGTAAAAGTATCTACAATTTGTTAGAGGAGCTAAAGCAGACATAAGCTGTACAGGAGAAGTTTTTGAGGTTTTCCAGCTCAGCCTTGGTAATTAAACATCTCTATTTCTTCTGTCTCAAATTAAAACACTGTCATAAATTTAGTTGTATTCATTTGATCCCTCTTTCTTTCAGAAGGCTTTGGGGTTGGCCATAAACATTGACTCTGCATTGGACATTTTTTTGGGGGACAAAACCAGTTAATTGTTTTGACCACTTATAAAGAGCTGAAATACAGAAAAGTCACAGTTTTGAAGTGTTCTTCTCCACACATGATCATCTTCAGGTGCAACTGTTGTGCTTTCACACATGTTGCATGGCACCACAGATAAATCCATGTCAGAAGAAACCCTTGGGGAAGTAGCAGAGAAGACAGATATAGGTCCTCAGGCTGTTTTGTATACTAGCACATACAAGCCACTGAATTACTGTTTGGGGAGGTTCAGGTTTCCCTCTCCTATGACATGAAAATAGCAACCGAGTGAGGGCAACAACTTGTCTATCCTACTGTTTTATCCATGACACAGCACAGGGATGTACTCCGTTCTTATCTTCCAAAAAATCCAAGCTGATAACTTAAGCACTTTTTGGCATTTCAGTGCAGGCCTAATAATTAGCATGGCTAGTCTGGTTACTGTCATACACGCTTCACAGACTGGAGAATGTTTATAATTTACAGTATATGAAAACCTTACTTTTTCCACACTGATGGTAGGGCAACCCAACTCCTTTTTCCAACAAACTTCAAACAGCCAGGGCATCTGCAGACTTAAGCTTAACTCTGGAAGTTAAAACCGCTTTATTTTTGTTTGCTTTATTAGGTTGGCAACATACAAAAGCAAAAATAAGTCATCGAAAATTCTTTGCTCATCGCTTTTCAATTACAGACTATTTCACGTAGTGGAAGAATTGATGACTGGATTATGTTATGGCAATATTGAAATACTACAAAACCTCACATCAGTACGTGCAATTAAAACAAATGTGAAAGAACCACTGGCACAAATCATAGCTTGAGCAGGTTCTTTCACAAGTCCTTTAGAGATACTTTTAAACAGATACAAAAAATGAAGATTTTTTTAGTATTGGACTGTTATGAGATTTGTTTGGTTTTGCTTTTTTTAAATAACCCACTAGATTTCAGGTGGAATAGTCACAATAATGATGCCACATCCAAAGGACATTATCCTGCTAAGGTGGAGCAGTCACCTCTGCCAATTTCAATGTTAAATCACTTAACTAGCAGGAACAAAAAAAGGACATCTGTGATGAGGAATACTATACAGGGAATCCAACAGTTTGGGAGCATTATATGTCTTCTCCCATCCAGTTTTAGCTACTGCACTTAAACAGCAGATGACTTCAAATAGGGCAAAAAGTTGCATTTTCTTCATGCTCATTTGGCCAGCTTAAATATTTCTTTCTATCTTCTATTTTAAGTGGTGAGGTATTGTGTAGGAGTACCAATGTAGTGGGGGCTTTTTTGTTTGGGATTTTTTTTTTTTTTTGGAGGGGGGTGAGAGGGATAGTTCAAAGTATAGTTTTTAATTTTAAAAAACTCCAAACAATCCCAAGAATACCAAGCAAGTGTACTGGCCAGATGCAGCCCATCAACCAGCACAGGTCATTCTAGCTTCGGGTAACTGGTGGGTCTGTACCGATTTATCACTGCCCTAAAGTTTCTGCAGACACAAACTGAACTTAAGGCAGAAACTGAATTTTCCAGATACGCCTCTACATTTTGAGTTCCAGGCCTAAAAGCTTTGCTTCTTAACTCCTTTAAGCCCTAATAACAAGGTACCATTCCCGCATAAACAGGTTGCCATTGCTTATTAATATCAACTGTTCTGGAAGATAGATAATCCTATCACCTTTAGACAAAACTAAATGTTACCATAACTGAGATGCTATCATGCTACCTGTGCTTTCTGCTCCCTGTGAAAAAATACCTTTACAGCTAAAGCAGTAGCCATACCAGTGGAAAATTTAGAAACTAAGACTTGCCACCTATTTGTTCAAATGTTTCATTACATATGTCTAACAGTACCAGTGTCTTTATTTTCAAAATTACACCACTGCTAAAAAAGAATCTGAAGAGATAAATTCTGTTTCAGTGTTTCCCTATCCAGCTCTTGGCACATCAGTCCCAAAAGCTGTCTCTGAAAGGCAGGAACCAGCCAAGGGAATCAAGAGCATTTGCCAGAGCATTTGCTTAACCAGGAATTTCTTAGGGGTGAGTTAGATGCTGGAACTCTTGAGTCACTCACATGCCTTACCCAACTGGAAATCAGAGTAAGGAGCTATAGAACACAATAGCTGCTTCTTTCACAAAGGATCACACTGCAACCTTGCAGATTACATGCCCTTTAAGTGGAAATCCTCAGCAAACAAATAACAAAGGAAGCCTTACTTCCCAACACCACCAACAGATTCAGTTTAAAGATCTACTGAGCAGAGAGGTTACCTTCAGAAAACACAACATCAGATTTTCAGTTTGGTTCACATTCTACTAAGTCAACAAGTCTCAGTGGAAGAAAAAATAAATAAACAAACAAACTTACATTATCAGCTCAAATTTCCCACCAAGCCAGTCTCTAAGTTTTACCACCATATCCCCCATCCTCCCACTACAGCAAGATAAGGAAATCCTGAATTCATTGCAGCTGGCCTGATGAGCCTTGTAATTAGGACATGCACTGTGGTGTTTCAGCTTCTTGAGAACACTAACCCTTTCACTGCCAAATCGTTTCTATCCTGTTATAGCTCAAAATGAGACTCTATTTGAGAGGTATTATTTGCTGCCTGCTTTTTAAATAAATAGGTTGACCTTACTAGCAGCACACTGTGAACACAAAGCAGTCATTCCCTTTGGAGGAATTAATCAGAGAAGCAGTCTCCCTGCCACCTCCCAGATGTATACAATACACTGGAGACCAGAATGAGTAAGGATGCATTCCCCTCTTCCTCTCTATTTTCTTTTCTACTGTCATCTGTCTGAGACCATGAACATTCTCTCTGTCACTCTGATCATTTCCTGGACATTCCCTTTGAGTGTGAAGCTAATTCAGTTTTTGTTCAAAACCCTTCTTTAAAATCCCCTCTGCAGCAGTGCAAACACTCAGTAAGGGTTGAATTGCTGATTTGCTCAATTAAGTGCCCCGAACAAAAAACCTGCCCTGTTTTATATATCTCAGCAATATTCATTCATCCCTTGTCTTCTACAAAGACCATTTGCTTTCATCACATTCATTACATGTTTCTGGGGTTTCCCTATTTGATTCCAGGGGCAGGGATGAACCTTCCCACCGCCACCCTTGTTATATAACTTGGCTTTTTGGAATGGCTTTTTTCCTCATCTCCTTCCTAAGAACTGGAGATTTCCACAGCTAGCAACAGGATGTAGTACCGTTTGCGCTGGTGCTCTTTATAGCATCTTTCAAGTGCCAGATTAATGTGTTTTTCACATTGACTCAAAGTTAAACTGATTTAAGACCATTTTCCAGGTCAGATTGTCAGGAACTGCTGAAGCAGTTTGCCTGACTCTGTTCCAGGAGGGATGGGTTGCATCTTGGGATCATCTAGGAATTTTCCTCAATGAATTCACTGTTCTTTGAAGCACCAGTGATGTCAGCAATGCCCATCTTCTCCTATACTGTCCTCTTCTGGGGTGTTATATTTGTGTCTTTTCCAACACTGGGAAGTTGGAAGTGTTTCACGGTCGCGCGTGTAGACTGGAAGTTTTGGCGCATCCAGCTTTGGCACTTATCGCATGAATGCCCTGCCAGCTCAACCAGGTGGCCACTTTCAGAGCCATGTGTCACACCTTGGCCACAGAGCCATTGGTGGCTGCTAAGATTATGATTTAGTGTCAGTACAGCCTGTAGTCTGATCAGATCCTGGCCTTTGGCAGGGCTTCTGGCTGTCATGGTTGAAGCAAACACAAGTTTGTAAAGGTTTGCTGACAGAACGGGCAAAACTGTGGTCATTGCTGCCCTTATGTTTCCTTATTGACCTGAAACGTGCCAAGAAGGGTTGGTGGAGGAGTGAATTACATACTATCCAGTCATGGTGCCACATTACTCCCTTATAATGGGAGTAATAGCTCAGCGTAAAGGATACGTAGAAAAGAAAATAGTCACCACTGCGAGCCATATGTCCAATTCTAAGCCCACTGAAGGCAGCAGATAGGTATGTTTTGTTTTGTCACTGGGTTGGCCCTGGGGGAAGAAGTAACAGCCCCCTGGTGGGCAGGAGTTATATATTCCACATCTCCAGGGGATGTTCCAGATTTCAGCAATGGGTAAAGAATCTGGGATTTCACACACTCTGTGTGTCCATACACCCACCCTTCTATAAAAATCAGAGAGCAGGGAATTTGCAAAGTTACTGTTGGAGGTAATGCATGTGAAGTACTTTAAGAATCTCTTGGCAAGAGGGGCTCTTAAAAAGGAAGATTTAGTGTTATTCCAAGTGTATGTAACAGAAAGTGGTTCCTAGGGAGACAAGAACTTTTGAAGACCCTTAATTAATACTATTTTGGCATCCATAGCACTTCCTCTTCCTTTTAACAATTTGATGCCAAGAATTTCTAATTCCAATAGTGTCCAATAAATCCTAGAATATACATTCCAGTGACCACTGGAGGTAGCTTTGGTTGCTGGATGTCTAAAGCAGCTGAAACCTTCATGTTAGTTTTTGAAACAGCTTTTCCTATTAAAATATACAGGTTTAACGCCTGAAACAAAGTGACATCTTGCACCTGCACAGAACTATGCTGTGCTGACGGTAAAATGATGGGTGTTTCAGTGCCAGGACATGTGAAGTCCCCTGTGAGATCAGGCTCTGCTGTGTGGCCCTTTGAATTGATCTTGCTGTTGTGCACTAGCTTCAGCTTTGTAAGAAGGGTCAGAGGAGCTCAGCATTTTGTATTTGACTATAAGGAGGGTGGGTGAAGAGGATTATCTGTATGGCAGTGTTCTGCCACTTAGGCTGAATTTTTATTTACAGCATACACCGTCTGCAGTGGGATGGGATTCAGTGGTAGCTGGGACTCATCCAGGTAATTGTGCCTAGAGCTTCGATATGATTCTTTTGGTGACTGTTACGCAGAAAATGCACTCAGTGTGCAAACTTCCTGAATATTTGAAATCTCAGAGATAAATGTAATTCCATTTCAGTTTTATTTCACAAACTCTCAAATTTCAATGCATGTTTTCAATATGTATATAACATATATAAACATATGAAAACACATATGACATATGTAAAGACCCCATTGTAATATTTGGATTTAACGGCACTAAAAAACAGAAGCACAGATTTGACCTCTTCTTACCTCACTTTCCAATAAACCAGCAGTAATTTTCTGGTGCCAGGAGAATTACATGAGCATAGCATTACTGTGAGGTGTATCAGACCTAACATAGAAACACCCTGTGAAATGTGTCCCATCATTTCAGGGTGGAGAGCACTGTCAACATTTGGTCCTGTTTCTACAGTGATTCACTACGATGTTAATATTTTTAAAAGTTATTATCTGCTTTTTAAACTCCTACTACAGGGCTTCTTTTGAGCCTGAACACATTAAAGTGAATAGCTATTTAGGTGATTATGGGTTTCCTTCTGTTCTAAAACTACTGAATGGCAAATCAGGAGCTCCTGATTTTGATTTGCAGATTGAGAGACTGAAGATCCTATTGAGGTGAAGTACAAAAACTAGGTATTTACTGCTTATTAGGGATGTTTAAATCACAGCAGGTTTCCCCTTAGGAAATCCAAGACAGATGTAGATCTGGATGTTTCTTGTTGTTGTTTGAACACGGGACTCTATGTTGACTGTCTCATTAACCAGACTGGAAATTAAAAATTACTTTACATTACTCTTGGTGTTCTTTTCCTTTCCCTGACTTCAGTATTGTTTGTGTAAGTAGTTCTGGACATAAAAATATTCCATTTTGTGAGTTGTTCTTTCAGCTTTTTGCCTCCATATTCTAACCATACCATGAACGTGGTTTGATCAAACACAAGAAAGCAATCATTGCTTAGTGGAAAGGTTGGACTAAGTGAACCATGGCAAGCTCAATAGCTTCCTCAGCAGTGGAGTGACCAGCTCCATTGCATTGCCTTTGTGAAACCTCTTTATTAACGGCCTGTATATTGCTCTCCTCAAATATGCAGCCACATTCTTAATGAAAAAAAATCACATTTTTTTCTGATATCTTTGTCCTACCCCTACTCATATCAGTCTCAGAACAATCCTTAATAGAGTCCTATGTTTCATGTGACCTTTTTATTTTCTTTTGCAGGCTCTGAGCAGCAGTCTGTACAAGAGTGCATCGCCTTATGGCTCTCTTAATAACATTGTGGATGGGTTAAGCTCCCTCACTGAGCATTTCTCTGACCTATCCCTTTCTTCAGAAGCCAGAAAACCCAGCAAGAGGCCACCTCCTAACTACCTGTGCCACCTCTGCTTTAACAAGGGACACTACATCAAAGACTGCCCACAGGTAAGGAATATACAATATTCTAGAAAAATCTTTATGAAAATGTTCACCATTCCTTAATACTTAGTAACAGAGAATTTGGCTGAAATACTTCTTTAGAATGAGTAGCACTGAAGAACTGTCTTGAAAAAGTGCCAAGCTAGCCATGTGTTCTTTTAATCTATTCTTTATCTACAATGCTGATGGAAAAAATATGCTATTTTATTTGCCTAACAAGCATTACAAAAGATATTAACCTAGGCACATGAACAAGTAGATTTTGGAAACTCTAAAAATGGCTACATAATTTTCTATCACACAGATTCTGTAAAATACATTTTCAGGCAGCATACTGTGTAGTCAGGTTGGCAAAGGCATTTAATAAAAATATAACAAGTTACACATACTAAAGGAGAAGAAATTATTACACTGGATGAGAAATTTGAATCAGTGTTGCAGTAACACAAGCTCCAATCATATCTGGTGCAAAATGTCTTTCGTCTCACAGAAGAGGTTTGCTGTACTTGGCAAGACTTGATGGTCTTGGACTCCTAGAACTTTTTTTGTAGTGGCAAAGCTGGCAATATTTATTTCCTTAGAACAGAGGCATAAACCAGTGTGCAGTAAAACCACTCACCAATCTGCAATTTTATATTTTTTTTTTTTCTGAGGCTCCAAGCCACAGTGTATGAGGTTTCTCCATCCTCTCAAGTTTCAGCTGGATGCAGTTGTGTTGCTGGCTTAAACTTTCACAACTCCAGTGATATTCTATGTAGAGTCCCAAGGAAACTAAAGTGCTGCCAATACTCTAGAAATACAGATGTGGACGTTGCTGGCTTCCCCTTCACTATGACTTTAACCTCCTACCCTCTTAATGTGTGACTTTCACCAGAATTAATCTGCATGGAATTAACTTCAGTTAATTCACAGTTGAGGATGTCAGACATATATAAGCCAAAACACAGGCAGAAAAGCATCTGCCAGCTAAGCAAGGTCAGCATGAAATCAAGTCTAATGTCAGATGAGCTTTAACTGAGTGTATTCCTCCTCCTGTAATGCGTAGACTAAACTATTTTCTTCATGGACTTCAGCTGTATATCTTTTATTAATTCTAACGACAGCTGCGGAATTAAAGTATACTTGCAGTCTTGGGTGTGGCACTTGAAAATATTTTTACTTCATATTATTTCACTATATGTTCAGTAAGGCTGTTTCCTTTAGGGAAAAAAACCCAAAAATTTCTTTGCTAGGAGATAAATAATACTCTGTTTTGTATACTTCTCTGTTTAACATACTTGGTTTAGCATGTTACAGTAAAACAGAGAGATAGGACTATGTAATAGCATACATTACCCAACAAGGGGATTAAAACTACAGCTACTAAATATGCAGCAGAGTGAAAGAATGCTGAACTGGGGGAGATGGCTGTGCCATGCTGCATAAGAAACCAAATGAATGCAACAGGTCTCTTGACAATCAACCCATGCACGCTGCAGCTTCCACAGGTGGTCCCAAGTGGATGTGTCAGTGTTGGAGCAGTCGTGTATTGTTTATTTCATAGGTTTTTTACAGTTTGAGGCACTACGGATTAAAGAACAGTTAATGAAAATGGAAGACATACCTGTAGAAATCCAGGAGATGCAAACAAATTAAGGTTTCTGTAGGAAGATTAATTCACTTAAATTGCACATCCTGTGAATTTTTTTTAAGATTTCACTAGTAATGTCTTCAATTTCTCCGTGAACCAGGAATTGAAAAGACATCCTACAGAGTGTACTTTGTGGCTGGCCTGTGAGCTAGTAAGTAATGAGTGAACGAACACAGGACTGGGAGGCATCTGCTTGCTCACTGCACACGGTCTTCTACAGTTACAAGCAGCCATATCATAAAGCCCCTTTTGTAAACTGATCAAGTTTTAGTTGGGAAGTATTTCAGTATTTTGCCTTCACTACTGCTGATGTGGGAAGCTGTTCCAGAACCTCAGTCCCTTCCTAATTAGAAATCTTCACGTTTTCAGGACAAGTGTAACTCATGGCCACTTCATAGTCATTTGTTCTCCTGCCAACATTGTCCTCCACTGAAATAGCTCTTCTCCCTCCCTGGTGTTTATCTCAGAACATATTAATAGACTGCAATCATATCCTCCCTTGGAACTCATTCTGTAGGACTAACCAAGTCAGGTTTTCTTAGTCTCCTCACAAAGGTGGATGGACTCTCTATTTCTGCAGTCCTTCTCACGGCTGTCATCTTGTGCTTTTCCTCTCCTTGTGCATGCACGACTACATGTATGTAGGGCATCCCAGAAGAGATCTCATCACTGTCTTTTGCTGGCTGTGTGTGTATCTGTTTCTATAGATGAAAGTTTATGTTACTTAAGGACAGGTGATATGAAATTAGTTCTGCTTTATTGGAGATTTCTAACACAAGCAACTGTTTTATGGTCTTTCAGCATGTAAGTGCTTTCTTGAAAAAGAACAGACTTAAGCATACACGGAAACTTAAGACTTCCCCTATTGTATCTAAATTTGAGGACAGATCTACAGGGGATGACCCTGTGTGCATGAGTTATGTTCAAAACATTGAAAATATTGTGCACAAGAAGGGAGCACCAAGGGGAGGATCAGACCTTTGTTAGAAAGACCCCATTTGTTACCACTCCTTTTGATGCTAACCGATTTCTTAATTTTAACATTATATGCACTACTTATTAGTTTAGATTTTGATGCTTAGTTTTCCTGGTGCTGTCAAAGATGGAAGTTGTTTTGCAAATCCTACCAAAAGGGGCCGTAGCTATTCATTTTCAAAGTACTTAAATTTGGATAGAGAAAAGAGATAAACTAATCTGATTTGGACAAAATGCATATCAGTAAATCATAGGTATTTTTATTTTCTTTTTATGTAACTGCCTAATAAGAAACAGATTTTGAACTGGGGTGTTTTATGGAGTTTTTCCAGCATAACAAAGAAATTGTGTAACAACTTTGAGACTTTATATCCTCCCTTAATTTTACTTGCTATAAACACTGTAAAGATGTGTGTTCTTTTCCTGTTGTTGTAAAAGTTGATCTTATACAATTCTGATGAAAACACATGTATCATTTCAGATTTATATCTTAAATGATGATCATATTCTAAGAGGTTAAATAATTATAAATTAAAAAAATACCAGCTTTAGTATTTGAATACCTCAGGTACTTGCAGTTTGTCCAATATACTGTCCAAAATTATCTGTTCTGAAATTGAAATGAGATTTAGCAAACTTCTGTTATTTTAGCAAGTAGTTTGTGTGACCTGTAGTGATAGAAAGTGTGTTTTCTGGTTTAGAAACTACCAGAAATAAGAGCAATGTTATGACTGCATTTCATCACTTCCAATTTGCCTACATTTGCAAAAACTGCTTGTTGCAATTATTATGTCTATAAAAAACATGGTACTTTTTATCTTTAGTGGCATCTTTACAGCATACCTACATTTTCTCTGAACTAATTTTTGACTTTCAGTGGTTTAGAGGATAATATTTTACTCATATCTCTCTAATGTTCTTTCACATACAGAACTCTCATTGACTTGAATGAACTGAAAAATGTTAAGAATAAGGGTTAAAAGCAGTGCTCTTAAACTTAATATAGTGGTGGTCTTAAATTATCATTGACAGAGCCATCAATATACAAAATGTTTCTCTTTAAATAGCAAGGAAGGTGAGGAATGAGTGTACTTTTCCTATCTCATTTACTAGTGGTTAGTTGCATGATGTGTATATACATATACAGATTTGTCAAAACTTTGTTTACTTATTTGTGTACTTGAAGGTACTGTGCCAGTTTACATCTTACATATGTATGATAACCATAGGTTTTCTTTCCCTTGCAATGACAAATGATGAGCTCTGGGCCAGTAATCGTCAAAATATATGATTCTTTGACATTTATTTATCTAGCAGATATAAAAACTCACAGATGACCATTTTTAAAAAAATATGTTGTCTCTTTTCACCCATTATCACTGTAGTCTATATTTGTAAATCCTACAATATACAAACAGTTGGGTTTTTTTGTACTGTGCGTGGCCTATACAAAATGAATATGGCTCCTTTACTGTATAGGGATGTTATTGACATTACCACCCTTCCATGATGTCATCACCCTAAACTCAGACCTATCATACAGGTTTAATATGCAGAAAGTACAGGATAATGGGTATGGTGTTAGATACGTATATATACAGTGAATAAAACACCTAGTTCAGGTTCTAAGAAGTTGCTGGGTGATTAAACCTTTTCCATGGTTCAAAATATTCTTTTTGTAGGAAATACGTGGACAGAGATCCTAGACCTCATTTATTGCATAGGTCATAACAGCAAAAGCAGCAACAGAGTTTGTACTTGTAGAAGTCCAAGCTCAGAGCTCCAGCAAAACATCTCTGTATTCAAAGTTTCCAAATTGCTCTGCTTTGTGTTTCTGCCAAGCACCAGTTCCATCTACCAGTTTCTCTGTCCTAACTGCATTCAAGTGCTGTCAAATCCTTTTGTGAAAATATATGCAGGCCTAGTCACTCAAAAAATATATGGCCCCAGCCATGTTTTTCTGAACACTGAACATGGAGACTGCTCTGATTCCTGTGCCAGTGTCGAGCTCTCTGAAAAAAATCTTCCTGACAATTCCAGTAAATTTCTACACAGGCAAGGAACTCTCACATCATGGAGACTTCGTGGAAAAAAAAATAGGCAAATATCACTGTTCTGCAGTCAAATCCCTGGTGCACTACAACTATTTAGTCCAGTCCCTGGGAGATACACAGAACTGTTACACAGGATGTTTCCCAATTTTATGCTGTACTCATAGAGGAAAATGCATATGTTTGCTCATAGAAGTACAGACATGCTACCACAGACATATATGCAATAGGAAAAAACATTAGTCTCATTTTGTCCCGCATTTTAAAATATGTGAATGAAGTGTATGGCATGATCCACATTAATGAAGCCAATGGTGGGAGTCTTTCCATTGCCAACAGTGATCTTTGAAGCAGATCCTGTAAAACCAAAGTACCTTGAGAACACATATTCAAGTCAATGTGAATAGTAGGTAATTACTGTGGCTGCTTGAGTCTGCATACATTTGCTTTTGTGGTTTCATGCAGGATGTGGAAGAAATCAGTGTCAAGCTGAGTTTAGTCCTTTCTTCTCAGTCCATAGCTTGGTCTGCCAGATCATGCTGCCCTGAAGCTGTCCTTCCCTTTGGTCAGATATAGTGGATGTTTGGCAGTAGAGCTGGCTCAGCAGACAGCTATTTGGCTGCAAGACTGCAGTGACTCTCACGCCTGAAGCATTAATCTGATTTGTCTTGTGCCTTATGGTTGTGCAAGAATCTTAAATGTCTGCAAAATGCAGGGAGGCTACAGCTGTGCTTCCTCCAGGTACCAAACGCTGACTAAGACGGCAATGATAAACAATATGTCATCTGTAGAAAGACAGAAAGATTTTACCTTTCTAGGTTTTGCCTTAGAGATCTTAATTTTTAAAAAAGCAAAACAAACACAAACCTCTTGAAATTTATTTTTGTCTTAAAGCAGAAGATGATATTTCAGAGACCACCGGAATGAAAGGAGATCATAGACTTTGAAAAATCTTAAAATTCCCTCTGAAAATAATAATTTTTGACAGTTGCTACATTTTACAGTAGTCTTTTGGCTATCGGGTGATGTCTTCCAAAATAAATACATCTTTTCTCCACTGAACCGAGTGAAATACCAGTATTCATACTATTCGGTTAGAGATGAGGGGTCAAGCCCTCCGGTCCCTCAGGAATCTGAAACCCTGTATGGCTCAATTTTGCAGGCTCCACCATAGTTTTTGATCAGAGTATACTTGCTGGCATTTGGTATGGTGCTGTATGGGTGTCTCTTGTTTATGCTTCAATTCTGTTGGCTTATAGAGTTATTAGGGTCCTGACTGTGCAGTACCCAATATGAATGAAGCAGTATTTGAATCACTGACATTAGTGATTAGTATTCCTCTTACAGAGATAAAGGTGAAAATACGGGGCATGTAATAAAAGAAAACAACAGCTGAATTAATCTCTGGTGCTGTAGCACCGATTTTAATAAGATTACTACTGACATGTATGCCTGTATCACAAGAAGGAAAAAGCAGTCAATCTCTACCATATGAAATTGTTTTCAAACTGCATGTGTCACTCCAGAAAGCAAATCTACATATATCCAGCCCCTCTGTTCTCTATCTTTGAAATACATTTTAATACATTAACCCATTTTGTATAGTGCATATTTCTTGACATAAATACATCTCTATAAGATACTGTAATTCTTAGGTGTTCATTCCATAAATATCTATGGATATACTAAACTTCCACCTCACAACATAATGGAACAATTTGAGGTTCTCAAAAGTCTTGTTTATATAAAACATATCACTTTCATTTATTCATGTTTTCCAACTCAGAACCTGCAAAAAAATTTTACACTATTTAGACTTGGCTAAGATCTTTTAAATTACTTTTTTTACCACATGCAGCCACTTTGGCAACTCCATGATATCAAATATACTACAAAATTCATTGCAGGGTTGTTTTGTTTTGTTTTTTTCTCCTACGCTTGAACTTAGCCCTGCAAAGTTTTCTCAGAGTTTTTGAGTTTAGCTGGATATATTTTCTCAGATCCTTTCTACTTTTATTATGAAGACTTCCAGAAATGTTGTAACAAAATATGGTGGGCTGTAATTTTGTCACATCCATTTTACCTCTGGAAATGTCAGCTGTTTAAGAATCTGAAACACCAGAAAATATTATTTTCTGTCTGTTTTGGAAACTCTGAATAAGCTTTGTGTGTCATGGCTTTAAACCATTTATCAGAGAGGCAAGTAACTTGGACAGCTGTATGGGAGCAGAGGGGATCCAAACAGTCCTCCTTTGACAGCATGTTCCCAAAGTACTAGTTTTAAAACTGTGGCTAAAATATGTGGCATATATGTCCAGTTCCTTCATAAACCTGGTGCTTGAAATGAAGATACTAAACCCTAACAAACCATGGTAAGAGCAGTTAGATAGTAAAAAAGAAAACTGAAATATCTGTCTGTGCCCCTTTCCTGTTTAGTACATTACTCGGTATTACATTCCCTGAAGTCTGGAAGACCAGCCAAAACCAAACTCCTCCTTCAGCATCATCACTAAGCCAATATTACTGTGGTTCTGTCTTTATTACTGGTACGAGTTCACACTGCTTTTTGCAGTGGGAAATGCAGTGTAAACAGATGAGATAAAGGCAAGTAGTGTAAGAAAGCATGCTTGCTTGGTCTTTGCAGCAACCTTGGGGTGGAATCTCAGGTCCTGTTCAATGGTTACCAATGGACTGTGTGACAGGTGCTGAGGTTTCATTGAGGTTTTCCAAGTTCTTTTTATTTACCTTTGAAGCTCATTTGCATATCCACTGTCTAGATAAATTCTCGTCAGTTGACCTCTGACATCAAGGGGGATGTCAGGAAAAGAATGCTGTTTAAATGTAAATCCTTATGGATACCTGGCATTTCAACTGAGTAAGGTTTCAGCATTGGTAAAGCCACAACTGGGTCCAGGTTGAACACAGTAATTCGAGGAAGACAGGAGAGGAGAGATATCAATTTGGGATCTCTGAAACATGACTTCTGTTGAAATACTGAAAACCAGTGTTGTTTTCTCCCACAAAAATACATATTAATAGGTTGCAAATATGTAGAAAACCTTGCATGAAGGGCACAGTTTGTTTTCCAGATCCATAGATAACAAGTCCAGAGTACTGGACTTAACTAGGCTGCTCTAACTGTGAGGCACTGAAATAGAGAGCCTGGGAAGGTTCTTCATCATTGTACTTTCAAACCAGTATAGATAAACATACATCTAGATTTTCACAGTGATCCTGTCCAAGGACAAGTGAGAGAACATCCCAAAGCATCTCCCAGCCTTATGCTTCTACTGTTGTACATCTGCATACTAATAATATAACTCATTATCTTAAATGTGCATAATTTCTATTTTAAAACCATGCACAATGGACCAGATCCAAATCCTGTGCAAGTCACTGGAAGACTTGCATAAACGCCTTTGAAGTAAGCTGAACGTTGCATTGGTGTAAATCTGAACTCTGTCTACCAACAATTTGATGTTTGCTTAGTTTGCAGTAAAACTCCTGACAAACCATAATCAAGTGCTTAGCTTGGAAATCAATAATGCAAACATTCCTCCTGAGAGTGAAAGTAACAAGTGGTTTCCAACCCTCCACAAGCTGATTTATAGATAAGGTAGAGAGAGAACTACCAGGTCAAAACCACACTGGTTTATCAATTGCTCATTCACACTAAGAACAAACTAATGGAAGATTAAGTGAATCGTTTTCTCTCTCTGTAAGAGTATTTTGGTTTAAGTTGTGGGATTTTCATCCATTCTTGGAAGTGTTCAAAATGTGACTGGACAAAGCCCTAGGAAACCTGACCTGAACTCAATGTTGGTCCTGGTTTGAGCAGGAGGCTGGACTTGGTGATTTACTGCGCTCAGCTTTCACGAGACCCCCCAAAGCAAAAAGGACCTCGGTCTGTTGGAGCGGGTCCAGAGGAGGGCCACAAAGATGGTCATAGGGCTGGAGCACCTCCCCTATGAGGACAGGCTGAGGGAGTTGGGGTTGTTCAGCCTGGAGAAGAGAAGGCTCTGTGGGGACCTTACAGCAGCCTTACAGTTCTTAAAGGGGCCTAAAGGAGAGATGGGGAGGGACTCCTTCAGGGAGTGCAGCGATAGGACGAGGAGTAATGGTTTTAAGCTGAGAGAGGGTAGATTTAGACCAGATATTAAGAAGAAATTTTTTACTATGAGGGTGATGAGGCACTTGAACAGGTAGCCCAAAGAGGTTGTGTATGCCCCATCCCTGGAGGTGTTCAAGGCCAGGCTGGATGAGGCTTTGAGCAACCTGGTCTAGTGGGAGGTGTCCCTGCCCATGGCAGGGGGGTTGGAACTGGATGATCTCTAAGTTCCCTATCAACCCAAGCCATTCTATGATTCTACGATCTCCTGAGGTGCCTTCCAAACTTAATGAAGCTGTGGTTCTATTCTATTATAATTAACTAAATTTTCATGCTCTGGAATAAGAGATCACTGATTGTTCCTCAAGGCCCCTGTATCTCCAAGCTCTAACGTCTCCCACAATCCTTCCTCACTGTACTTTTAAGTAAAATACTCTTGGAAAATACAATACTGCTAATACACAAAAGTTGAAGCAAACAGACATTTATTATAACAACAAATACAGAAGACCCTAAACCTTGGAAATAAAACCTGTCAAAATGTGCATGCACAAACACTTCCTGTAAAAATGTAGCTTCATTTAGTCTACATTTAGAAAGTCAAACAACTTTTTTTTTTATTTTTCAAAAGGAATTTTCTCTAGGAAAACACTCATTTCAACAAGGTGTTCAGTTGAAAAAGCAAAAGGTTGAAGCAGACATCTGAAGTGGAAGAAACTTAGAAGATCTCTAAGGTCCCTTCCAACCCAAACCATTCTATGATTCCATGATCTTTTGTTTTGCAATGTTTAATAAGTTTAATTTATTCATATGAACATTTATATCTTTTATATATAATTTCCTAGTTTCTCAAAAGTGAAAATGTATTTTCTGATAATCCCTGTGTCCAATTAAAGACCACCTACAAGGCTGGAGTAGAGGCTGGGATGGTGTCAGATAAATGGGGACATTCTGGCTGCTCAGGAGAAAGCGACTGTCAGGGGGGTAAACTGCCTTGTCTCTCCCTCCTTTTTTGTTTTGACTTACTGTACAGAGGAGGGAGCTGGCAAACAGATAGCAAGAGCAGTGGAAGAACAAGAGTAAATTGCTAAAGGCAGAGCAGCAATTTCTTCTGGCAACAGCTAGCAGCTGCAGCTCAGCTTCTCCTTGCTTTTCTGATTGTCCCAAGACATTCTGTAGATTGTGAGGATGCAATTCCAACCCAAGGGGCCCCCTCTTATTTTCCTGCTGTTGAGATGTACTAATCAGTCTCACCTTTCCCTCCTGTTATGTCACTTCCCTCAAGAAATAAGGATACTAAACGGAAATTAATTCCTCTTCCATTCCTTGGTCTAGCATATTTCACTGCTATTCTGATGTATCTGGCTTATGTCAATAAATGTAAAAGAAGCCTTATATATTTTGATATGGCCCCTCTTTTAGCTTTAAAAAGGTCTACTATGAGATGCAAACAGATTTTCTCAGGTACCTAATGCCTATCTATGCCTTGTGGGATTTTATCTGTCCTTCAGACTGGCTGAGCGAGCTAGATCAGAAGCAGGAGAGAAGACAGCACTGCATGGATCAGCAACACAAAAGACTTTGTGCTATACTGATGCATGGATGTCAGCTTCTTGGACGTCCAGCTCAGGAGGCATCATGCAATGTGATTAAATAGTCTAGGTGATGCTTTTTGGAACAGTATTACCTACAGAGCATACTACATGAGATGAGTTCAGGGATAATCAGCAATCCTGTGGCTACAAAGGAATACCTGATGACTAAAATTGGTTTAGAAGTCATTGCACCTATTGGAGAATAGACCATTTGATCTTGGTAGCAACGTGAAGTTTCAAGGGCTTGTTTAATATTCAGTTTGTAATCCTAAAGAGGCTCTCCTTTTATGTTTAGAGTAGCTCTCCTGTCACTACTCCCTCCCAGAAGGAGCACATTTTGATACAGCCTTCATTTGCTGCCCACACACCAAAAGCCACGTTTTAGTCTTACATTGATGGTATTTCAGAGCAAAAAAAGTGGACTGCAGGTTCCTTGTTGCAGCAACACCAGTCATAGCTGTGAAAGAACAGTGTCTGTAAGTTTTCTGAAACACCAAACCTGGAGACTTTGAAGGCCTGTGAGCCTAGTCCCACTAATTTTCTTGCATATTCAAGTGAGCAGAATCTGTATTTATTTTGAATTTGGTTTTTTGACATAGGGCCATTCCTAAGGCTTTCAATATTATAAAAACTGTTGATTCCCTCAAATTAGTGCCATTAAGCAGTCACTTCCAGAGTTTTGTTTTTCCCTGTTTACACTCTGGACGTGTTCACTTTGACTCCATTCTACATCCAGAAATTCAATATATTTATGTTGTACAAATGTACAATTTCTGATAAGCTTACTGTAAACGTAGTTCCTTAACATTTTATATTTTACACTAGAAATTATTTGTCATGTTACTGATAGAAGACGGTTGTCTAAGGAGACATTTCCCAGGTTGGTAGAAGCTTGTTTTTTTTCTTAAAAACCAAGATTTTTCTTCCAAATTTCCTTCATGGGGCAGAAAAGCTGAAATGTTTGTATAGTGATTACAGAAAACAAAGAATATGCCTTTCATTTCAGAGCCCAGTCAGTGCCAGATTATTAGGTAAGATTTTAGCAGCAACAGCAGACATTTTGGAAATGACATGATCTTGATTACTAGTTCATCCTCAGATTTGTGTCTCATTTTCCACAAGATACATGCTGCTCTTTGTTTCTAACTCATTCTCTGACTGTGCAGAAACATGCATAGGACCACAGCAGCACCTTTTGAGATCTTCTGTATTACTGAGCCCTGTAAACAGCTCCTTTTTAATTCATCAGAGAAAGAGCCCATTTCAGTGACACTTAGATGTGGTCTCAAGCTGTAATTCTGGACGTGAGTTCAGAGTAACACTGAACATTTCCCACGTTCAGGGTTTCATATACAAAATACTGGTTTCAAGTCCACTTCTAATTTTAACTCACATTGCAGGTGTGCAACTATAGATAAAACTCTGCAACAGCACAGACAAATCAATACTTCCACCTGGCAGCCAAGAACACCCAGCCCAAGTGCACCCTCAGCCCCCTCAAACACTGCCCCATGGACCTTCCATGAGTGAGGAAAGGAGACCCTCAGGACACTTAATGAGAGTAGAGATAACCTCTGAGGTGGTTTCCTATAGCAGTCATGTTACTCTTACTCCTAAATGCCTGATTACACAGCTGAGGAAATTTAAAGAGCAAAAAGTAGGGGAAAGAAAGGCTCCTTTCAAAGAAATGGAAAACAACAAGGCTTTCCCAGAAGATCGAAGGAGATTCATTGTTAAGGTAGAAAGGCAGCTTTGGTTTAAATAGTTTCAAAAAACAAAACTTAACAGTAGTCACTACAGACCCAAATTTTTTATTTCTCAGTGCAAGTCAGAGCTCTGCTATAAAAGAGTTTTCTGTAGACAACAAAACTGCACAGCTGTTTTAATAATTTTTACCATGAATCATGAAAAATTCCTCCTGTTATGTCAGGTGTCCCTAGGACTGATTCTCCCTCTACCCTTTACATGAGGACAAACCACCACCAAAATGGTCATGCTGGCTTTTGTGCTGCACTTGCCACTTGTCAAAATGTTTACACTAAATATGGGAATGTAGAGAATCAAACCCAGGAATTTTCATGTTTCCTTGAAAATGGATACTTATGTAAAATTAGGGGTTCATTCCTATCCTGAGATTATTATATGGCTATGACAGGTGAAGTACATATCCACCTGCACTTCACCTGTCACAGGCATATAACTTTCTCAGGATAGGTGATAGCCATATCTCCTAAGATAGCAGAGTGCCATTACACATATAAAACTAACCATACTCCCATTTTAGAGCATGCTAGTAATTTTGACATTAGTAACCAAAAGTTTCTATCAGTTTTCTGCTAATCTAAGTACATTACATAGTTGTATCCTATGTGGTGTAATGTGGACATCAAATGTATAGGCTGAAGCTCTGAAGAGGGGACAGAGGCCTGTTTCGATGGTGTATGAAGTTTTCTTGGGGTGACTTGCAGGGGAGTGTGAAGGTCTGACTTCCACCGTCAGCTTTTCTCTTGTATCTGTAATCACGCTGCCCTCTCAGCTTTTCACCATGTTGTAATTTTGTTTGACCTTCTAAAACACTACCAAAAGCTTCTTGTCAATCTCTCTTCCTCTTCCTCTTTTGTGACCCAGTCACAAATTATACTTTGAGTCTCCTCATCTCTGCTCTGTGCCCCAGAAGGCAGGGGTCTCTGACTAGGTAGCCTGGCACTCGTGGTCTGGGAGCCAGAGGTCCTTGTGTGCTGGGGAGGGAGAGGAAGTCTAAGGGGAGCTGTAAAAATGGATGTTGTATGCCTGTAACCATCAGCCTTAGCAAATAAGATGAGATCTATACAGTCATCCAGAGGTTATTAGCATAGCACCATGTAAGGACTGACAGACGGTTACTGCCTGTATTACTATTTCTGTTGTTCACTAATGAAAGCTATAGTAATTAATAACAGTCTGACTTTTAAAGCCAATGCTAACACTCCCGTTAAGCTTTTAAAAAATTGTCTCTCATACTGTTATCATTTACAGCAGTCTCCCAAGCAGCAAGTCTTAACTGTAGTTTTATGGTTGGTTTGTCCTAAATTATTTCGTAGCATACTATACTGAATCTATTTAAATAAAAGACAGACTATAAACCTGAAAAGTGGTGGTATTAATGTGAAAAAAACTGCAAAGGCTTTTTTTTTTTTTTTTAAATAACATTGACATATATAAGAAAATAATACAATGTTTTCTATAGCTGTTTGAGGGACAATATATCCAATATCACCTTAAGTGGGCACAGCTAGTAAGAGCTGTATTGTTTACACTGAGCTCACAACATGACTCACATTTTGTGTTTGTTTGCAAAGTTGGAGAGGAGAACGGGGCATTTTTTTTTTTTTAGCATTAACATAATTTTAACTCTCATCTGCTTTCTTCTGAGGTCCCATTCCTGATTCAGCACGCATGAGTCTGCTAATGAAATCCAGATGTCAGACGAAAAAACAATAAGCTCTCCCACCCATCTGGTGGATCAGGTTTCTCAGAGATTGGAAAAAAAAAGAATCAGGAAAGATTCCTAGAATGTCTGAAACTTTAGATTTCAGGGTGTTTTCAGGGAGCAGAAAGCAACAGGGGGATGGTTTGGAAGTAACACTGATAGCAAGTCAAGATTCTTGGTGGAAATGTGAGAAGAAATTGAATGGTTATGTCATCAGTTACTCTGAGCCCTAAACAGACCTAGTATACCCCAAATTCAGTGCTGCTACTGAAAAATTACACTGAGCATCACAAATAGCAGTTCTGAGTTAGAAATAAAAAACCCTCAACTTAAGCCTAACCCTAGTCCTAGGTGAAGCTGTACACAGGGTGCCCAAACCCTTTCCAGGGCCAAGACTTGTCCTCAGGGGACAAGTTTTTCCTATCCCTCAGCTTCTTTGGCAGCCTCTTTCCAGCACAAATCCAGCTGTAGCTTTAGGCTTTATCCTTCTCTCGACCCTAACCCTGACCATAAACCTAAGCTTTAGGCAGAGCAGTCCCGTCTTTCCTACAACTGAAGCTTTGCATTTTTTCTTTCTCTCTACTAGTTTTCATTTCTGAAATGAGCTTTATTCTTTTAAATTTATTACACCTTAGGCCTGAGAAGGTGTCAGAAATTCCTGTACCAAAAGATTTGGGCTGAGTAGCCAATTGGAAAAAGAAATTTGTTTCATTTTTAGAGGAAATACTTAACAGAAATCAATTTTACTCAAGCTTTTCATGTGACTAATTCAAAAGAATGTTCCCAGTAATTTTCAGACAAGTGAATAATTGAAATAAAAGTGGTGTCTTCTGTACTTCCAATAACATTATGATGCATCAGGGTTTGCTTTGACTCCAAGAGGCATGTTTCCATAGGTGCAGATTGTGAGGCATTGTGAGCTTCCCTCATTTCAACTGTATTTGACTTAGATCAAGCCACAAAGTTGCTTTTATGCTACTTTTGCATCTTCGTTCCCACAGCCACTCTCCTCTAGTTTGGCAAGATAGAGAGACAAGTTTTATAGATTGCTCTGCCAACTCTGTTGCTACAGCAGACTTCTCTTCTACACAGGCACTTCCCTAATCTGTGGATGGTGGGTTGATGGCCTCACCATGAAGGAAAGCTCCTCGCAGTCACTCTGGACAGTTCTGTTTGCTCCTGTTCCCTTTTCATATAGTTTATCATCTGAGCATTCTCAAGACATACTGCAGTTTGCGCTCTCCCAGTCTCTTCCCAGGGTCAGTCTTGTGCATGTAATGTAGTATTTCTGTTTAGTAACTGTTTTCCTTAAACATCAGAAAAAGGAGGTCAGATATATGTACCTTGCACTTGGAATGGGAGATGGTTCCTGAGGAGAGCCATGAAACATTGTCTCGGCTCAGCTTGTAACCCAGGAAAGCTCTCCTTTGCCTACTAATGAGTGATGCTCTTCTGGAAGAAGTTTCCATCATGCCAGAAAGCAAAGCAGTTGACAGAAGTGTCCTTTCCTCAGCAGCTGCACCTCTCCCAGACGTGTCTGACAATGGTGCTTCCAGACCTGAGCAAGTTCTGCCTCTCTCTGGGACAGGCAGCCTGGGCTACTTCTGATGCAAAAGTTCTGTAACCATACTTGTTGACATGTAATACAGTGTTCTGCAGATTTGGGATTTTCAAACGCCACTGCTTCACATCTGTGAATGTTGTACTGTTTTCCATGGAGGACTGTGGTTATACCTAGTATGATGGAGATAAATCTTCTGACCATCAGGAAATGTCAGAATTACTCACGGATGCTGCTGAGGGCTAGTTTAGCATCTGCACAGACTCCAGAGCTCTCTGCTGTCCAACTAAACAGAGCTATTTAATGTTTGTGCCTCCTACAAAGGGAACCTCTCTGTAGCTACAGGCACTTCAAAGTACTTGTTAACTACTATGTATTTGGTCCAGGTTATCAAGCTGTTCATTATTCATGAACTGGTCCTATCTGAACCCTGGTTCACATTGGTGATTACTTGTGATGATGGATGGTTAGAGTTGGGTGCAGTCTGCAGACTTCACATTAGAGCATGTTGTTTTAACCGCTTCATCTGGTGGTTGTACACAAAGATTCAACAGGATCAGTATGCACAGAAACCACAGTAGGGACCAGTGGCAGAGCTGTAATCAGTCACTGCTCTTGGGCAGGGCAAGACAGTGAACCTTTCCATGAAGGACGCAAACCACCTCAGTGCAGTCCCTTGACCTTGCCCATCTTTCTCAAGAGGAAGAGCAGTATCTTATGAAAGCATCACTCTTCATAAACATTTCTTATCATGTCTTTTCTCTCTACCCCATAGTCTTCTCTCTTACAAGCCACTAATACATTTGGTAGCTGATAAGGGCCAAAAGCAGAAGCCAGTAGAGATAAGAGCCAGGGAAGTGTGAGAAGTGAGAAGACAGCTGTTGCCTGAAGACTGCCAGCTGTTGAAAAATAATCAGAGAGGGCAGTGTGCAGCATCATCATAAGGTTAGTCAAATAAGGACTCAGTCTAACTCCCATCTGTGTCTGTGGAAAAGACCTGCTTGTTTCAGTGGGAGCTGGAGACAAACGTGAGCAATTTCAAATGGTCAGCCTAAAGAGACAGGCTGTTGTCTTGCTCCAGCAGAATTATTGGAGCATGTACAGAGGGTCTGACCCTGCTGACCCCATGTTCTGCATCCTGTCATACCTTCTCTTTATCTCACCTCCATTCTTGAGATTCTTTCCCAGTCAATTCCTCTCCTTATCCAGCTGCTACATTTAAATCCCTCATTCCTTTTCCAGAGTATCTAAGATCAATATTTTGACCCATTCAGTTTCCTTTCCAAGATACCTTCCATTGATGTAGGAGAATTAAGGATGAAGAATAGGTATTTGGCACACTGAAACAGACGTAATGGGGAACAGAAAGCACAGCTCTTGTATTCTTTGTATACAGTTCCCAGAGAGTTCCCATTTCCGCAAGCCTTATCTAGTTTTTCCAAACTCAGCCTTTTTTTCCAATATTTTTCTCTTTTAATCTCCAGTGGCTGTAATTTCATTCATCACTGTCATTTTATTAATCACTCTAGAAAATGTTGTTTATCTGTTTAGCACATCTTGCAAGTTAAGACACAGTGGTTTCATCTCTGGATATTTTTAGCATACCTTGCGTGGTTATGTTACAAGGAACATAGCTGAAGTGCAGTGAGCCCCAAGAGTTAAATCCATGGATTTAGATCTATGGAAAAGTGACTTGAAGTTCTTGAAAAAAGCCCATAGTAGGTTTTAGTAGGACTCCATAGGTCAGACTGCCAGCCAGCAGCTGAATATTTAGCAGTAAATATTCACTGTCTCCTTGCAAAATTGATGTATTCTATACTGCTTCTTAAAAAAAAAAAATCCTGATTCCTTCTCACTTAAGGCAGTTCTAGCTGGGATGAATAACTGAATTTGGACACTGTAAGAAGTACCATACTGTACATCTCCAGAAGACAAATCTTGGAGCTGATTTTTCTTTTAAGCTCGCCCTTACTTTTATATTGGGGTAAATTACATGGACTTATCAGATAAAAGCCCTAGAGAATACAGAACTAGTCTTCCACCACATGTAGCTAAGACTTTTCTGCTAGTGTAGTCTTGTTTTGTACATGCAGAACTAGACAACTATCCTATAGAACACAATATAGGACATCAGTCTATTTGCGTTTCATTTATTAAAAATTTGGGGGAAAGGAGTTTGGTTTTAGTTGAATTTGAACAGTCTGACATAGTTTTAGCATGCAGCTAGATTACCAGTATTTTGACATTCATGTTTGTTGCTTAACTATGGCCGATTACTAAACTCACATGATATTGTTCCACACAACAAAAATATCAATATTGGTTTTCTAGAAATATTGTATCGGGAAGGGCGTTTGCTCCAATTTTTATAAAAAGTGACGATGGTTGAAAATAATTCACTAAAGATCAGTAGATATTTAAAGAACAATTTGTCAGGCACTCAGTCCTCTTCAAAATCTAGTCTCATATACTTATGTAGACATAAATAAATCAAGAAATGGCGTCTTCAGCACATTCATATGAAACTTTTAAGGTTGAAATAACGCTGGTGTTTGCAAACTTCCCCACTGTTCATACTAAATGCCACTTTTATTCTCTACTTTACTCTTCAGAACACAGATGCTTTACAGGAAACCTTCCATGTCATTCTGGAACACTAAATCACAGAATAAACAAAACTGCTGAGGCTGGCAGGGGTCTGGGGAGATCTGCTAGTCCAACTCTCTGCTCAACAGCACTTAGGTGTTGAATATCTCCAAGGATGGAGACACTCTCTGGGCAACCTGTGGCAGTGCTCAATCACCCTCACAATAAAACAGCTTTTCTTATATTTAAATCAAATTTCTGGTATTTCAGTTTGTGTCCATTGCTTTTTGTTTTGCATGTAGATAATTTGCAATTAATTCTCCATTTTAAACAGAATTACAGGACTAGTATTTTCCAAATTTTTACTCCCTCTTCTCTGTCCTTACTGGGTTTTACCTCACAACCTCTCCTAAATTTTCAGTGGTGTTTTGTGTGTTAGGCCTTAAGGCTGAAGGCAGGCAAGCCTAACAGGGTCAGCGCTCAAGGACAAATGAACATGATTCTATTCAAGTCTATGGGGATGCATCTGGTGGTAATATTGGATGATCTGGCCCACAGTAACAAAGAGGAAAAGCCAAGTAGCACTGTTAGCTGAGAATTTCAGCCAGTGGGGCATTCTGACTTTATTCAGCTGTCTCGTTTATGTGGTGGAAAGAACTCAAATTGCACAATGGCTATGTAAATCTTGAGTCAGAAGTGGCAAGGCAAGTCCCTTGACCATTTATTGTACCTTGTACTTTTCTACACATTTCCACATAAACCAAACATTTCCCATTCTGTACAATGTCTCTTATTAGAAAGCTATCTGCTTCTTTCTGATCCAAGGCTGGGGATAAAAGTTTTGAGTACCTGCATCTCAGCTGACACTGGGACCCTCAGGTTAGGCGTACCAGCAGTGCTGCAGGGCTGGCCTGTGCCAGATGCACACACTGTTCCCAGCATTTTACTGCCCATTTAGGTCCTTGGAAGTAGTAAACTTTCTGCTTGTTTCTGCACAGCTGATCTAGTTGCTCAGACATTTGGAGTACTTTTTTTTTTTTCCTTTCTAATGACTAGTCTTGATTAAAAACCAAACCAAACCAAAAGACACTAGTGTAGCACACAAGATCATCAGCAGTGAAGGAAAAGGTTATTTTTTTTCATAGCTTCACACTGGAAACTCAAGTTTAACTGATTAACAGCAGTGGTTTGAGGTCATTTTCAGAATCATTCTCGTGAGAAGAAACCCGTACTTCTGGTAACAAGTTATATCCCTCTAATTTTACATTTGGCCATGCTAAAACATGGTAATGTGCAACTTTCCCAATGATTGAGATCACTGTATCAGTTACCTGACCTCTTCATTATTTACCCCAAACTCTATGTCCTCTGCAGTCTTTATTAGTCCTTATTTTGCATTTGTTCCTCTTTTTGTCTACAACTCAATGTAATATTATTAAACTGAAACAAAAGAATGGTGTTGTTTCTGCATCCAAATGTTAAAAACATGGAGTTTTTGTTTTCAGATTCAGCTCACTCTTGAACTGCTTTTGACATTGTGAAAAGCACCTCATTACAGCCAAATACCAATGGGGATGATTCAGGGAACAGTAAATTTATGGGACTGAATTACTAGTCATCACTCTAGCCTTTTTCCAAAATGTAAAATCCTTTCTAATTTTGAATGTTTGGCTTTGAACCATATCTATGTAATTGTTTGCATTAGTGTAGTTAAAATTCTGGTTATAGTCCTTTGTCCTGTAGGAATATTGTATAATCACAAGCAGGTAATATAATGTCTCAAATGTTCATCTATGAAGACTAATAAATAAAAATCCTAGAAAACTTCTGCAAAAAAAAGGTTTTAGATGACAAGTACTTCAAATTTGCATTTGACAAAAAATTAATGGTCATTTTGCTATTCTGGTACAGAAGTTTCTCTAAAATATTTTTTTCTCCCTCCCCATTTTCTTCCTACACTTTCATTCAAACTTTGTGGTCTTATGCTAGGGTCAAGATCTCACTTTTAAGTCCAACAAATCAATCCTGAACACCTTTTACACCCATAAGTATATATCATCACTCCAACTAACGGTTTCTAAATGCCAACAAAAGTTGTTGTCACTGTTCTAATTTCTCTCTCACTATTAAATAACCCTACTATGATTTCCCTTTCAACTTCGTATTTTCAAGAGCTGTGGCTTAAACTAGTCAAGACATACAGGACTAAGGACCAGGAAGGAAGAAGAAGCAGTTACACTAAACATCCATATTTTTGGCACTTATTATTTTGATGAGAGAGTTGCATCATGGTGGTGATTCCTTCTAGAGCCATTTATGAGGGTATTTTCGTCTTTATCTTATCTTCACCTTTAACTAACACTGTTTCACTCTGGAGAAGGCTACCTCAGAAAGAGAAGAAGTTAAACACATACACCGAGGTTCTGCCAAAGTTCAAGGGAAAGCAAATAACTTGATGGACTGCAGGACTGGAACAAACTTATTACAGGCTACAGATACAGGTGCATTTGAACAGCAATCTGAATAAATGCTGCTTTCTTGTGCCCTTTTGGACCTGGAACTTTTACTTACTTCTCATTCAAGTCAACCTTACAACCTTGCTTTACTCCATGGGAAAAATGTCTTGGCATTTTCATACATTTTACCATGAGTCCAATTTTCACAGTCTTTCTTCAGAAGACACTCTCCACCACCATAATCATCAACAATGAGGGAATACTTTCACCAGAAAAGTTCAGCATGCACTTGTGGATTATTATTGTGAACCTGAAGGTGCACAAGTCCATG
>NW_010124027.1:0-14928 GCF_000699245.1 Pterocles gutturalis
AGGAAAGGTGCGGCCAGGCCCGAGGGGAGGGTCCCCTCTGGTCCCACCCCAGTGGAGTTGAAGGCTCACCGCCGTCTTCCCCAGGGGCCATCCTTGGCTACCGCCCCGGCTTCCCGGGCTCTAGGGCCCGGGGGAGGGCAGAGACGTGCCGTAACAACGGCTGAGGGTTTGTGCGGGGCAGCGGGAAAGCCGATTCTGACGGTAGGCGTGAATGTACTGGGAAACCACCCCTCTGTTGGAGAATGGAGGGATCTACACGTTGAGAAAGGTTAACATTAGTATATTTTTCACGTCTAGGGAATGGCTGTAAACATTTTGCTGCAGGATCTTGCTGCGGTCATCCCACTGCACCATGACTCGAGCTGATTCGGTCGGGGACGTCAGCTCCGCTCTCTAGTGCGCTGATGGGTTTCTGAAGTTCAGTTTAAAACACTGTGTGTGGGGTGTTCCTTCCCCTCCACACATTACACTTCCCTCATGTATTACAATGCTGTAAACCTGTTTTCTCAAGGAAAATAGGCCCATTTTCATAAAGACACCACAAAAACCAACCAAACAACAGTCCCAAACACCGTCAAACAGGCCTGTTTGGACCTCACGAATAAAATAATGTTCCTTCAGAAAATCCTGTTCTATCCTATTGTCCTGTGTGGTGCTTTTTATCAGCATAAAGGGGCTCCGAGCACATAATTCCCATACTGTGGTACGCATTTTCCCATTTATCATCTCTTTTGCCACCCTTGTAACTCCCCTTCTTTGCCTCTGCGTAACTGCCCCCTCATCACTTTCCCCTGTTGTTTCTAGTTTTGCTGTATCTGTACCCACATCCATCATTTCTGATACTGTTGCGTGGGCAGTCCAGGCCTTATGTGGTATTACTGAGGCACTGATATGGTTATTGGGCACTCTTGGAACTGAAAGTTTCTAGTCCCGAAAGGACCCACCCAAAACTGCTCTCCAGTTATCTGTGTTGCTCAGTTGTTCTTCACATAACTCCCCCTTAACCACTGGTGAAATCCAGCCATCCCTTTTGCCAGCTTCTCACACTGCGGCAGTTCACATCCAGCAATTTCACATACCACCTTCAGGAGTTTTACACACACTTTTCAGTTAGCTCAAGCTAGGGCCCCCTCAGCAGCTTATTAACTTGCCTGCAGAGGCAGCAGGTCCTGAGGAGCTGCTGGTGGAAGAGGCTACCTTGCCTAGCTGCGCATCACCAGCCCCCTTGACACAGCTACCTGCTTTTGAGAATTCTGTCCCAATTAATTTCCATCAAAATGAGACAGATTAAATGCTGTGAATAGTAGCTCTTTGTTACTCTAATCCATTGGAACTGAAATGGGGTAGGAAGTTCTTGCATAAGCAGTTTTGAGCAGAGTTGTTTGCAGCTGTTCCAATCTGAAATTGTTTACACTTGAAATTTCCCAGGTCCGTGGCCTGGGGATGGAGCCAGTGTGTTAACATTTTCCTAGCTGCTGCCAAGCAATGTCTGGATGAAAGGTTACATCCCAAATAATTGTTTATGCATAACAAATATTGCAGAGTGATAAAACCAGGCATTTCAATCCAATCTACACAGTGGAAACAGCCTGGGTTGTAAGAAGGATTTCTAACCTGCTGGCATAAACATATTTAATCAGAAGCATAGACAAAACATAATCTCTTATTATGTCCTGGTTATTACATTTTAGCTATTGGCCTACAGCTGTTATACTTTACTGAAGCTGTATTAAAGACTTTTTCCTTTACTTCCAGAGCTGTTTCCATTTCTGAGCTCCCTACTCACCTCTCACTAGCACTGCCTCACACATCCCCACTGCCAGGGACTCGGGTCTGCTTTTTCCCTTCAGGGGCTTGGTAAGATCTCAGAAAGACTCACTCTGCAGTGACTGTTGTGCACTTCCACTGCAGCTGCTGTGTGTTCCCACCAACCTGGAATGCGATCCGAAGGACAGAGAGAAGCCTCCTGCAAACACCTGTGAGACCTCCCTTCTCCTCTCTGCCACGCCGGGGAAGTATTCCTCTAACTGAAGTTGTGAAAGTCTGGGTTGTTGATCTAAGGCTGCCTGTCTAGCAATGAACCACAATGTGGTAAGTATGACACCACTCAATATATATAATGGCTGGCTGCTTCAGGAAAAAACCTCACAAACCTTAAAACTTTACAGTTAAAAGAAAAACTTTCCTCTCCCACCAGTTAGGTGACAAAGTATTCAGATGCAGAAATGTGAAATGGCTGTGTATTAGCAGCTGCTTAGGGGACAGAAATCCAACTAATTCTCTGCTGAAAGAAAGGGCAGAGAAAGTTCAAAGTTGTTCCATTCTAGTTTGGCTTGTATGACAGCTGTCTTATCATCACACACGGGATTTGCCCAGCCATCAACCCAAGACAGAATGATGTGGAAATAACTATAGGTTAGAAATTAACTCTGCTAGACTTAAGGAAAATGCAAAGCCAAGGTCTTAAACAATGTGCAGGTCTTCCAAGTAATGTGTCTTTGTCTGATAAGCAGGATACGTCTGTCAAAAGCTGAAGTTCAAAATTATGAAATGTTGTTTGGTCAGCAACCAAGAAGAATGGCTGGGAGTTGCCAAAAGAAATAAGAAACTGGGGAAAAGGTCATTCTGGCAGAGGGAGATCACAACCACCGACTCACGGGCCACCTACACCAATTATACCACCAACTTGAAAGAAAGAACTAAGCATGCATACCAATTTGACCAATCATTAACAGAATAATAATGCATATGTATTAGGAAATTAAATATGTTCATGCTTTGTATATAAATAACTGTTAATCTGAAAGCTTGGTGTGCTGTCTTGGGACAGGCACCCATCTCTGCGCAGATATGTGATGAAAGGAAATACCTCCACTGTGTGTGTGGATTGGCTCTTCGCACACCGGGTGATGAACCCAGTTTTTGGGATAACAGGAAGAGACCTAAGAAACAACAGTAAGGAATACAGAAAATGGGATTTTACAGGCTGCATGAGGGAGCTGGGGTTGCTGCAGCAGGGTAAAAGTTGCAAAAAAATGATGAGGAAAGGTATGATGAGAATATGGCACTGTGTGGGATGGCTTAACATAAAGAGCTGGCTCAGTTACAGGAGGCAAAGGACCTAAAATAGGAAACAAAGCTTTGTATTTTATGTTACTTGCAGGATAACTTTTAAAAATTTGAAAATTAGAAAATAGAAAGACTTAGTACCTGACGATGTTACAAGTAACATATACAGGGAAGGAATATATAACATCAACTAGAGATGAGATTTTTCCCATATTCAAATGGTTTATAATAAGAAATATGACCATATTCTAAACCAACACTGTAAGTTAAATAACTCCCATCTTTAGCAATTTAGGTATATTAGAACAGTATGGCTGTTCAGGTATGGCTTTAAGCCTCCAATTTTGCAGTTTATTCTACATCAACAGTGAAGTGTGTTCAAATGCAAACAAAATTCACAAGGGAAGAAGGCATACAGTTCATTTTACCCTCAAAAAAAGGATGGTAAACTTCCATTGACTTTTATGATGCATAATTGGCCAGATCAAGCACTCCTTAATTACAAGCAATAGCAACCTAGGTCTTGTACTTCAGGCAGAAATCTCTGTGATTGATCTCACACAGGTACAACAACTGCTGCCTTCAAAATCATAAAGTATTCAGCTCCTAAATAGGTCAAGGTATTTCAAATCATCTACAATTCAGTTTCCCTACTATTACCAAAAAAAAAAAAAAAAAAAAAGCGCCTTGCATTTGTGTTATTTGATTATACTAAATAAATTTTTCTTCTCTGTTCCTTGTGGCTAATAAGACAGTTCAAAGCAAATAATAGTTGCTTGCCAAATCACAAAAATGTTAGGAAAATGCTAACACAGGGCTTGGTTATTACAATACTTTCAAGAATCCCTTTCTTCTACAATTCAGTTGTACAATTTTACTTTTCAATTTTGATGTAGAAGGCTGAAGGCATTTACAGAACTGGGGAGAACTGAGTATTGCACTATAGCTGAATGAACTTGAGACTGAAAATTCAGCAGTACAAAGTACAAGGTCACACAGTTGGGAAATAAGAACTTTTGCTGTAAAAGTGGGAGCTCATAAATTACGTTATGAATATTAGCTGAGGAAAAGTGAGGCATTAGAAGTATTAACTGCAGAAGACATTGCTGGGGTTTTATCTGGAATGCTATACGTAATTGTGCTCATCCAATGTCAAGAAAACATTACAATCCAGAAGAGTGGAAAAAATAGTTGTCTGAAGAAATGGAGAACCTATCACACCAAAAAAGGTTGTAGAGATTGTCTCAATTAGCCTAGGATAGCAAAGCATGTCTGTAGCTTTCCATTTGTTAACACATCAGGAAGGTTGTCGTCAAGTAGTTGTTCGCTGTTTGACCTTTCCTCCTGGACGTGCGCAGTTTCGTTGGCTTTAGGATTTTTCCATGTTTCTTCTTGGTGCTGATATTGTGCTTGTTTATGCTGACTTGTCATTGTTACATTCCTCTTTTAGTAGATACAGTTCTTAACTTACCCACCAGTTAACCACAACGATTAGCTAATACAAGATCCTGTGTCTTTTGCAACAAGGTGACCATATCAGAAGTCAAGTAACTTTGCTGTCTTAAATAATGAACTAGACTTGATGGTCATGCCTTTCAAACTTTTGTTCCTATGCCTAAATCAGAACATATTCACTAAGAAAAACGATCAAGTCTTCTATGCCATTGCATTAGAAGAATTGTGAGAATTTAGATACGTAAATGACAAAAAGATTTGGGGAGTAGCATCAAAAGCAATCTTCCCTCCCCCAGCTTGTCATAGTTTATAGTGTAATAAAAAAATTACAATTGTATACAAAACCAAGTAATTTATTTAGAAAATTTAGAACTATTCACTTATACATTCACAGAAGTATCAGAGTCAGAAAACTAAGCAACTTCTGGTATGAATTTCTGTGTAAACATATAAAGAAAACAAATTATTTGATTACAAATAATTGTACTGCACAGACTTGTGAAATTTCCCTTGCAGAAGAAATGCAGCTGGTGTATAATGCTATTATCTTGTTCTAATTTTCACTGTTTCCCTGCCATACAAAGATTCAAAGCCAAGGGGCTGTCATGCTTCGGTAAGCAACGTGCCATCAGGCAGAAAGGACTGTAAGAGTCCTACTGAGAGAATCTGTCAGCTTTTCTTTGACCTATAAAGTTCTGGTTTGGTAGACGACAGGGACTTAATCTTTTTTATAATTATTGTACATTAGATAAACAAAACTGAATTTAATTGAACTTTCAAGTCTCGTATTTTAGATTCAACTAAGTTTGTACATAGTTTAAACTATCTCTTCATTTTCCTCTTTCCTTCTATCTGTTGTCATTTAGCTATTACAGGTTTCTTTCACTATAAGAAGTGTGGCGTTTTTCTGAGTTTCAACTAGGTTTAGAAAGTTTTATTCTGCAGAAGGAACATCTAATTTAAAAGAGGATACTATGCTGGGCTTCAAGGCCTCACAGTCTTTAAGCTTGAAAAATCTACTCAAATGTAAAAGTACAGCTTATGTCAGTTAAAGCAAAACTTCAGTAATTGCTCCCTTTGTATTATTTTGGTCTGAAATTCTTGGTATTATTTATGAGTAGTCCTTCTGATTTTAGGAGGTTTCATGTAAGATAGACCCTAGTTTTGCAAACATATTGCTGTAAGCAATTGGCTGGTGAAAAAATAAATTAAATTATTCGAGTTTTACAATAATTAATCCTCTGTGTAGTAGGGCACTGTAAACAGAATTCCACATTTGTGGAAACTTGAGTATTTTCTGGAGTGAAAACTGCTGACATAAAAATACTAAAAATATAAAGTATCACCTTGATTAGAATGTTATGCTGTGTTGGAAATACTTATGCAATATATGAATGTGACTAATAAGCAGGAACCCAATTAAAACTTTAACAATGCATTGGCAATTGCAAAATACAAGTTTACACAGAGCTAAAATACTTTCAGTTATCACACGCCATAATGGTCATTCAGATAATCTAGTACTGCTGAGGTACTTGATAAAACATTAAAAACTTTTTTTTCTTGTTTTGAAGTTATCCGTTCCATCATGTACATTAAGTGGTGATGAAAACATGTAAAAGGAGTTCCATGGTCAAGAGCAATGTCAACCCAGTCCTGGATGCACTTCAAGGGTGTCTCTTCGTATCCTGCAAACATAGCTGGATTTGCTAAGAGTCCTCTAGCCACCATTATACCTAAATCAGAAATTAAAGCAGTAAGTCACATTTTAGTTTAAAATTTACATTAAATCTTCCTGTATATTTTGTACAGCACTCCTTAGGACAAACACTCAAAGCTTATAGACAAGTAATGGGAGAACAACAGGGATAAGTATTATAGCTGTATCAGAGAAATCCATTTAAAAATCCAAACCTCAGAGTACCTACACCACCCGTGAACACATTCCACTTGATAACGTATTCTTCCAGAAATTTTGAAACAAAACACAGGACAAAGAAGCCTTTCTTCCCTACTTTTGAAACTGCAATTCAACAGTATTTTGTTTTTATCTGCTACACACATACAAGCCTGCCTTTTTAATGTAAAATTATGACAGAAAGACACATGAGTAGTAATATGATAAATTTAGTTATCTTTAGTGCAACTCATCTGATTCACTGACCTAGAATTCTCCTTCTAGTAAGAGCTCAATGTCTCAATTATATAAATCTCAGGGCTCTTGATCTGCAGAAAATCTTTCTGAACAAGCTAGCGTATTTGCAACTGTAATCCCAAATTGTCAGTTAAACCTGTACAAGTTCTACTGCAATTCTCCTGTGATTAAAGGATTCTGTTTTCCTGAAGCATCAACATATAATCTATCACACTTAGTCTTTTAGTAAAAAATAGGATAATAAAAAACGAAAAATCAATTTTGCTATTGTATGTGACAGAAAAAAACTGATGCTTTATATTCTTACTATTGAGGAAGGTCAGCTAGGCTATTAGAACATACTTTTCTGTTATGTATTTCCTTCCTGCTGTGCATTTGGGGGGAAAGTCACTGTAGTAGTGTGGCAATTTGGTTCAACTAATTGTTGTTGTTGCTCTTGAACACCAATAGTGTCAAAAGAAACCTGCCACATTAACTTTTCCTCATGACGCTAGCTACTGTTCTTGAGCTGTAAGATCCAAAGTGTGTAGATACAGATCACCACTTCAAAACATATACTGAATTTCCACATTGTCTTGAAACCACAGACAGCTGCAGGAATCTACTGTGACTATATAACTGCACGGCAATCCTGCAAAAAATCCCAAAATTTTACCACTGAAGTGTAAGACAAGGTAAATACATACAGATATGAGAGTGCAATGCCCCACTGTGTCTGTGAAGCTAACTACCTTAACTGTTAAGTATCTGGCTTAACAGTATTTCCCTTTTCCACCATATTCTTACTATAAGAAATCTGCTCCCATGTGCAGGAAGTAGAGATTTCCAAGTGGAATTTCACAGTTCTTTACAAGATGATAAGCTCCATAAAGAGATGGGATGAATATCTGAAGGTCACCCTGAACTTCACTACTGAGTGATGAGATAGCATAATTAAGCAAAGAGCTTTTTTAATTTGCCACGGAAATCATTACTTGTGTCTTTGAATAACAGTGTTCTAGTGCTGTGATGATTACAAGTGATTCTGTTTATAAGGCATCTAATAAATCCTCTTTGATTTGTCTCCTCAAAAAGTACTAAAAGCATGTCTTACTTATAGCCAAAATAAATACTTTGAAATCTGATTTGTAAGTTTACTTAGAAAATAGAGTATGTTTAATCTTACCATCTGCTCCTGTCAACTGATGAACACTTTCAGCATCTTTTAAAGTTTTAATGTCTCCATTAGCCACAATAGGTATAGACATGCTTTGTTTAATTATTTTAATTGCATCATAATGTACAGGCTGATGTCTTTCTTCTATGCTTCTCCCATGTACTGTAATCCATGAAACTCCACATGCTTCAGCTTTTTGACACAGGTCAACTGTTCTTTTTAAGTCCTCATGGATCCTAAAATTCCAAGGAGTGAAAACATTAAATAGTAAGTTACCTGAACTGTATAAAAGGCCCTCCTCCGTAAGTGGAACTTACCACAGATTTGTATAAACAACAGTATAAATAAAGAAAATATTACTGTTGTAAGATAAACACGTTTTTTTAATAAAGACATATGAGCTTCATGTATTGAAACCACTATCTAATCTACTATTTCCCAATTATATCACATCTCTGAAATATACAGAGTAGATTTTATAGAGATTGAGCAAGGGTGCCCAAAAGATTCTAAAGTAAACATCATTATTTTGCATATTTTGTGAAAAAAAATTCTGATTTATAACAGGTCTCCTCTCCTGAAGGACTGCAAACAGAGCTGAAACTTAACTGACAAGTATGCAAAAGCCACAAAGGATGTGTGGATAAATAGTGGATGGAGTTGTACAAAGCAATGCAAAGCAACAGTTTACAGAGGTTTAGGAAGTGATGAAGGGAAGCAGGATGTGTTCCTTACAGCAGCTGTGGGGACCAGTTCCCAGTTCTGTTACCCTTCTCTTTATAGCCAATAGCAGCTGTGGCTCTGGCCTCCAACAGCTCACAAAGTAAATCCTTGTGATGATACAGACTATGCATCATTTTTCTTTTATGGAACCCTAAACCTTTGAACTTGTACTTTCACGTCACTTGAATTGCAAGAAAACTCTAGCATCCAGTATGTTATCTGGGTAAGCCATCAAGGGCTGTGCTGCTTCTGCTATCTAAGTTTGGGATTACTTCCCCCAGATACCCTTTCACCATCTGGGGTCAAAAAATCTCAGCAGTCTTCACATATAAGGCAATGATTATATGTGTAATATCACATTAACAGAATTACATATATTATAGTGTAACTATTACATTAACACGATCCTTAAAAAAATTAAAAAGATTCTTTCATGTACCACAAACAGAACTCAAGTTAGACGCACCTTATTTTAATAGATACTGAAAATCTAGGGTTGTCGATCTGATTCCGCACACGTCTCACCATATCTCGAACTAGCTCTGGTTTATTTATTAAACAAGCACCATAACCTTCTGCCATGGCCCATCTTTAAAAGAAAAAGAACATTTGTATTCTACATTTGAAAAAATGCAGATCAATTTCAGTCAAATGCATCTGTTTCCTTCCTTACGAACTTTAGAATGTGTAGTTGAGCAAATAAAGATAGTACTGGCTGTAGATCAAGGATTTGTTTGCAGTTTGACACCAGCTTTTAGATCCTGGGTCAGTCTCCATTGTGCTGTTAGAACTTTGGACAAGTTACTAATCTCTTCCAGTTCAATTTCCTGTCCACAAAATGGACTCACAAGGAAGATAAATTAACATTTAATCAACAATGGTTTAGATCATACATAAATAAGTTTGATGGTTCCCCTTCCATTGGGTCATGCATTTCTTCTAAACAGAAAATGACTGGATTGAAAAGGAAGATTTTTAAGTGCAAGTGAGGATCTGATTTCAGTAATATTATGTTTTCCTTCAACTACCAAACACTTTATTTTGATTGGCATGAAATAACCTTTGCTTCCACTTAACAGCAACAGTTTTATTCTTAAACATTTTTTCTTGTAAAGGCAGATTAAATGCATGAAGTTTTGTTATTTTGAAACTGGTATGCACAAGAAACAAAGGATTCAAACGTAAGCATATATTTTTGGCCTAAAAGGAACTTACAGTTTGGCATAATTAACTGTAGTTAGCTTACCAAAAAAAAATATACTTCCATTCTGAAGTCTCAGATCTTTCCAGAAAAAGAGTTTTCTCAAATACTGTAATTTTAAGTCAAGAAAACCTAATTAGAATAGACAAATTAAGTATTTGCACCGTAATGCTATCTTTTGCTCCCTACATTTATTTTTGAGGTCTTCACTTAGAAAAAGACTGCCTGATGAGCAGGTAATAAATGGTTCACAATTGAACCAGTTAGCAAGAATCTTCATTTGTGCATTGCTACTGTTTCTCTGTCAAGACAAAATCTTTGTCAATTTAAGTGAGAAGTAGATCATTGACTCACTGTACTTATAAGCCTAATAAAAGATTGAAGAAATTCTTTTCAGCACTTCCTGAATAATATCTGTATAATTATATTTTAGAGACTATCCTTCACTTGCAGAAGTCTGAGACATCAGGGACTTGCCTCATTATTTTGGGAATTAATAACATAATTTCTCAAAACACTCCCCAAATTATTTCTGGCAAGCTCTTTTTGGTAATGCATATTTAACAGCTGTTGTGAAGGGATGGACATTTCACTTCTGAGCCAACACTCAATATATCAGAAATGAAAAAAGGCAAGTCGGCATATGTACCTGGTTTTCCCAGTCTCACCACGGTGACAGACATCTCAGAACATTCAGAACAGTGTCTTGCCACCTAGATATTTCCGACAGATTAAAAAGATACTTCTCTCTCAAAGTCTGTTTTTAAGTTAAGACAGAAATTACTACGAAAACGAAGACATTCTTTATGCTCAAATTATTTAATCATATTTACCCAGCTTTTTCAAAACTTTACCTCTGAGGACAGCCACAGTTTAGGTCTATTCCATCTGCAAAAGGACAGACGATACGGGCAGCATCACACAAAACCTGTGCTTCCTTAGCAGCAAATTGAACAATCAATGGATGATCACCTACACCAGTGAAAAGATACTTAGAGATTTAAAAAACTCAAGTGAATAAAAAGAAGAAATTCTAAATTTTGAATGTTCTTCATATATTGAAAAGCTGTCTGGCCATGGTCCTGGGCAACTGGTTCTAGGTGACCCTGCTGGAGCAGGGAAGGGGACTGGACAACGTGACCTACAAAGGTCCTTCCAAACTCAACTATTTTGTGATTCTGCAAGCCCTAGATCACAAATGAATAAAGGGAGCTTACTAAAGTAATAAGGCTATTAAGAGAAGTGGGAATTCAGACAAACACAGGTATCCTAGACAGGTGCTGGCTCAAAGTTTCTGACTGAAATTGGTCAGATGCTTATCTTTCACAAAGATGATATATGAAACTAAGAATTCTCTATTTTTCAGCAGCCTTCATGCTTCTCCTCCTAGCCTACCCCTTCTCATCTGCATGCTGCCCTTGTGCTGTGCTGCCATGGCTGTCTGTTGTGCCAGGTGGGAAACTTGCTTATAGAACAAACCCTTCAGAAAGGAGCTAAGAGCTTTGCCCTTCCTTATCCCAACCCATCTTCCTCCTCTTCTGTGCCAGCATGGCTGGTTTTATCCACAATGCGATATGCAGACTTGGAATGAGAACACACAAGCAGAGGCAGCTTTAGCTCAAGTGGGAAACCAAAGTGTCAGTGCTCCTCAACTTGGGTCTGCTGAATTACTTGTGATTTACTAAGACCCTGCAGAGAGCCAGATGGTCATTTGGAACATGCTCTCCTCTTTTACAGCTAGTGCATTACATTAAAGGCACCTAAAAATATCTCAAACAGCCTTAGTGCTCACTTTCTGTATAAACAATTGCTGCAGTTAAGAGGAAGGTGGGGATATCTGAGCACTGACGGAAAGAGATGATCCGACAAATGCACAAAGCAAGTGCACTTCTGGTACTGAAAGGACCACAAGTGCTTCTGAGGATTTTTCTATTTTAGTGGAAAATAGGCAGTTCTATAAGTAGTGGAGCTTAAGTCAGAAAGGGCAGCAGTATCCTCTCAATCAAGCTGAGACACTGATAGAAGTAACCTAAAAATCCAGCAAGCAAATATAATCCCCTGCGTATTTTCAAAACAGTGTCCATTAAGTACAATGCTCTAGCTAAAAAGATTTACGTTGTTACAGTTAATATTTTGTAAGAATCCCACACTCCTAGTTTTAGGGTCGAGCATTAAGCAATAAAAATACTGAGTCTAGCCATATTAATTTTTTTAGCAGCAGCCACAGAGAACATCTACCTCTATTTGAGAAATACACAACAAAGAAATATCAGTGCCAAAGAAAATGCAAAACAGAAATGGCAATTGCAGGCTCCAAACCTACTCCACTAATTAGAAGACAAAATGTTCAAACAGCCAGGAAGTTGAACAGAAAACCACAGTAAAATTTCACAACCTGCTGTGGAGCTACTTGTTAAAAGCATAAATGCTAATAATGTAAATACTATAATCTTGGCAAAGCTGTCTGAGGCAGAATGTTTTAGAGGTCTATAAAATTAAGGCGAGCATGAAAGAGGTGAAATAGGGAAAAAATATTGTTTACAACACTAGAACATGTCATTTTGTACCCCTCATTATCAGACAGCAAAATTACAGCATAAAGGAGAATCTCCTCCTTACCTGTCCCTGCACCCCCCCAGAATACACTACATCTCTGATCTGTGGAACTTCAATGCCACAGAACGTTGTGTAGATCAGCAGTACAAATAATTCAAAGGGGGCAAGCCAGTGGCTCTGTGGAGCTCTGAGCCATATATATTCAGTTATGTTTTTACTCATTTATTTTTACACACAAAGAATTATTCATGCTTTTTTAAAGTTGAATTCCACTAAGTCTACCTGTGCTTCCAAATGTGCCTTTTCTCATTTACTGCTCTGCTCCATTTGAATAATGCACCACAGTAAACAGCCGGTGCTAAAATAACGAAATATACTTCCCCTGCTATTATATACACACTTGTGAAACCACCAGTTCAGTGGTCTGAATAGATTAAATCATTACACTACGTAGATCCTACATGCTGATCTTGCTATCACGTTAGCAGTGCTCTCTTCATTCCTACAGTTCCAGCCTATGCTTGGATGGTCCTTGTTAAACTCTTCTACCGTACCCACTTTATGCCAGCAGATCTGTATTGTTACTGTCACCTCTTCCCATGTATTTCATACCACTTTTCTGTTTTGCATTACAGCCAGGACTTGGTACAACTCCTTATACCACTTCTCTGTATGCATTCTGGTTATGTTTCTGTACGATGCCTGAAGCCTTGCTTCTCCCCATCAACCCCAGCCATGCTTCAGCTTCCTGGTCTCTTCTTGCTCCTTTTTATCACCCTCTCAATATCTCAAGGAGTCCACCAACAGCCCCTTGCGGTTTCCACTCCAGCTACTTTGGAACCCTGCTTCTTTTATCAGTTCTTGCTTCCACTGTATCAATGTCCGGTCTATTAATTTTTTCACCTTTAGGAACCCTCTTATTTTTGTTAAGAGACCAGACAACTTTTCCTGGCAATGAGTTAAGTGTTCGTCTCTGAAACACACAAGAAACAGCAACTGCTGGGAAAAGAATCTTCCTACCCTCTTGTACCTGGTCTTCCTGGGATGGAGTTAATTGTTAAATTTATTTAAAGTTCATTTATAGCAGCCTCTATGGTGCTGTGTTTTGGATTTTGTGACAGTGTTGATAATGCACCAATGTTTTGGCTATTGCTGCACAGTGTCAAAACTTTCTATTTTTCTCACTCTACCTCCCCCAGCCCCCAGCAAATAGATTGGTGTGGGCAAGAAACTGGCAGTGGACACAGCTGGGACTGCTGACCCAAACTGACCCAGGAATATTCCATACCATGTAACATCAAGCTCAGCAATAAAACTGGAGTGGTAGGGGAAGAAGAAAGTGAGCTGGGACATGGAAATTGTGTCCCAGGGTGGCCTTTCCTTGGAGACTGGTTGGGCATTGGTCTGCTTGTGTGAAGTCGGAAGTGACTGCCTTTGCATCACTCGTTTTTTTCTCCATCTTTCCTTTACTTATTAAGCTGTCTTCATCTTGACCCATGAGTTTTTCTTGCTTTTGCTTTTCCTATTCTCCCCCTGTGCTGCTGGGGAGGGGAGGTGGAGGAGGAATGCACAAGCAGCTGTGGGTGCACAGCTGCTGGCCAGCTACAGGTGGTCAGCCCACCACACATCTATATCAGTTTGGAGGCAAGGTTTTCCACTATTTCATTTGACACACTATTACTGGAATGTGCTTACTCTCACCTAGAATATTTCTGTGGTTTTACAATCAATCATATACAGTATACCAAAATTGTTAACGGATGTCAAGTTGTGTGACAGACTTCATTCACTTGGCCAATTTGGTTCACCATCACATAAAACATTCTAACAAGGCAATGGTTTATTAAAAAAGAAATACCTTTGTTTGTTGTGAATTCACTGTCTCTAGCTTTTGCAGATCTCACAAAATCAGCTGCCACTATCATTGGTGTATAACACAAGTCGCAACTATATTTCCTAACCAAGGTTCTGAAAGGCAACCTGCAGACACATGAAAATTAAGAGATAACTAGTAAAGGCATTTTTCTGATTAGCTATTCTAAAATGCTATTCTGACATGCGGTTCTGTGGGGATGTGGAAGTATAACCACAAGATAAAACATGTCCCACGTCTATCTCAGTCTTAAATCATTAAAGGAGAAAAAGGTAATCATCCCTGTTTTTACAGTCAAGATAAACTTCCTCAGAGAAAACACTGAAAACATAGCTGACGTGCCAGTTACTTACTTCGAATAGCGAACCATAGGGGCACATATTTTTACAACTTGCCCAGAATGAAACAAATCCATGGGGTCTTTTAGCTGGCATTGTTTAGTTTCTACGACGTCACCAACCATGTATAATTAACGATCCTTTCAGCATCTGGAAAAGCGATCAGTGTTTGTGGTGTAAGTAACTCAGCTGGTTCTCACAGGCTGCGCAGCAAAGCGTTAGAGCTTGCACTGGACCTGCTTTTTGGTGAAGCATCCCGCAAGCAGCCCCTCACCTGCACGGTGTCAGGAACAAGCCTTCTGCCACCGCCAGCTCTGAACCCACCGCCCCGCTGCTGCACCCCCGTCATGTTTCCCCTCCTCCCAGCGCAGGGCCGGCTCCGAGGGCAGCCCCTGCCCTGCC
>NW_010124028.1:0-4010 GCF_000699245.1 Pterocles gutturalis
GGGTTGCCACAGTCTTCGCGTGGGAAGCGAAGTACAGTCCTTGTAGACATTTGAATTCATTAGGCTTCTTTTAAAATCAAAGGAGTATTTTTCCTCTTCCTTATTCATGGATCACATAGACCTCCATTGATGGACTTAGATGCTGCATTATGAGCTCTTATGACTATAAATATGTCAATAAATACATTTATGCTATAAATGTGATAATCTGATTTTATTGTTTCGGTTAAGAACCTGAGATTTTTCATATTAAAATACCTAACTCTGTCATACCTCGCTAAACGAACAATTGTTGTTCACATTTCAGCTAAATTTGAAGCATTTGGTAAGTTATGAGTGAGCAGTATTTTAGCAGTTGCAAAGACGTGTTTTTAGCATTCAGGCAGAAGGCATTACATCTTCTCACAGTTCAACTTTTAATTGAGAAGCAGATGTAGGAAGTGAAAGCAGTGGCTGAATGCTATGTGCAGTACTGAAAATGGCATTCTATGAAGTGGCCACTTCAATAAGGGGTTTTATTTTACTGAGAGGCATGTAAACCTGTCAATTCTATTATATGTTTTTGTCAAGGCTGTTAGCTACATACTAGTTGGTGATGATGTACTTTTAGATGACAAAAATAATGAAATTTAAAGCTGTGATTGACTTTATCCTAATTTATAAAATAGTTGGTATTACTTGTATACTGTTAACTTTTAAATGCCGTACTCTGAGTATAGGCTGAGTGTGGCATCTGTTATTTGAAAGCTAGAGGAAGTTTCAGATTTTAAAGATCTTATATTGGTCAGGGCACATCTAGCAACATGGTGTTGGTTACATGTTGAGATTTAAAAAATTATTTACTGGCATTACCAAGGGTAATGAATTAAACTGTGAGAGAATAAAAGACTCAGCTTTTTGTTTTTCTTTCAAGCCCCTAGATAGGATGGAAGCTAGGTGGGGACAGTGTGTCAGATGAGCTAAGACCAGGTTTTCAGAAACTGAGGACATTCTCACAGGAGATTTCCACTTAAATCTCTTGGGCATTCAGCATTTTTACCAGTCTAGCTTCCAAACTGTGATTAAGTATCAAATTCGGTCTGCTGGGTCAATCCAAACCAAGGGTAACAGCTGCTTGAGCAAACTGCTGCCCCGTGACTTCTCAGGATCCTAAGCCAAGCAAAGCTATTGCCTCCAGGCAGCCCTTATCTGGCAATTGCCTTCAGTAGTGGTGTGTCCCATTGGCAGCTTCTGGGACTGGGGCATTGGTCTTTGCAATCTCATTCATGCTTTGTCTTTCAACACTTGGGGTTTACAGCAGTACTACTGACATTCTTTGATAGAATTATTTTGTTTTTTTCTTACTTGGCATTGCATGCTATTGTGCAGCAATTTTTGTAGTATTAGTCAACATACTCTCATCAGCATTAATTTCTCTGTAAGTAATAAACTGCTTTCCTTTATGTGTGTTCACAACTATCTGTAACTTGGCAAATTTCTCTTAGTTTTATTAGCTTGTGTTGTTTCACATCAGTTAACTGAGGGTATTATGTCAGGTATAGATGGATCCATGTCACTTCATTTTGACAAACACCCAATCCAGTTGAAATGAATTGTTTCACTGACTACTTATCAGGGCTGGTACATAATAATGTACTATGTGAATAAGTGAGATAACTCTAACAGGGAGGGAATTATTTGATTGAAATAGCAACATGAAAATTATTCATGCTTCAAGCAGAGAAAAGCAAAAAATAAAAAAGGTTAAGTGTCCTGATTTAGAGAAGCTACCCTTCAAACTTCTCTGCGAACAACATTTTTTCTAAATATAATGAAAAACTTTGAGACTTCTCTGGAAAATAAAATGTGTAACTTTTACTGGGAACTGTTAGAGACACCATATTAGCTAAAATGTGTCTGTGCTACTTTTCAAGTAGAGGCAGGAACAGATTTCCATTCTTCCAATGCCACTAAATCAAACATTTCTCACTTGAAGGCTGCTTTACTTATTGTTTATGCACATTTAAAGCAAGGGTAAGCTTTTTCCTTTCCTAAGAGATCTACAGAATAAATGTTTGAAAGCAAACAATTAAAAATATGTAAGAGATGACAAAAGTAGACATTTAGATGTTAGTCCATTTCCACTTTCCACAGTGCAGCAATGCCTGTAATGACTGCCGTTTCTCTGTACTGTTAAAGTACAGAATCTGCAAACACAGATATATTTAAATGAAATACAACAGTAATCTTTTTTTATTATGTATTTATTACTTAAAGTTAAGGCTGCCTAAATGTTTTTTTCTTGTCTTGTGGCCTTTGGGACTTTATAATAAAAATACGAATTGAGTATAATCTTTATCAATACAGTGAGGTAACATGACAGATCCTTTGCTTAAAACTAATGCAAAATTACTTTCACATTTCTAAACATACATACTCTTCTAGGGCTAAGCATAGTGATATTTTGTAAAACAGAAATTCAAAGTCTGTTTCTACTGAAGTGCGAAATTTCTGTATCATCTAGGTTTTAACTTTTAAAAATGCATACACTTTTGGGTTTATTCAGTTTATAGAATTAAAAGAACATATGAATTATGTTTTTTCTACTATGAAATTGTATCAACTTACTGTGTATAGTGCAATCTAGAATCCCCAAGGCTGAAAGAATGATAAACAATGCAATAAAAAATATATATTTTTACTGTGCTGTTTGGTTAAAACTTCACCATTTCATATTTAAGAATAAACCAGAATGTGTCATTAATTTTTACTTTTGAGTTTATAATTTCAGTTCTGAGACAGCTTAAGGGTTCTCCAAAAACTGGTGTAATTGTTGGGTTCATATTGTGAAGAAAACATTTACTGATGAATTCATACAAATATTGTAACCAACAAGGCAACTGCACCATTTATAGTCCTTTCTTCATGATGAGACAGAACTTCAGAAACTGCAATCCACTGAAAGAGAAGAATCCGTCTTGAAAGGCAGGGATGTGATGTAAAGATGACATGGCTGGAACAACTTTAAATCCCAGTCCAGACCTCACTTTATTGCTTCAGGGATTTAATTATTTCTTAATCTCATAAACTACAGGAGTTTCCAGGATGCCCACCTTTCTCAACTAACAATCATTTCAGTTGCCTATCATTGAAAGTATCCAGCAACAAGACTAGAAAATGTTTATTGTGTCCAGCTCAGGAAGAGATCAAAGAATGTTCAAAAATTAGTACCACACACCTTTTCTTGTTTGTATGTAGACTACTTTGGGAATATCTTGGGTAGCAATTGGGAGACTTTTAGCAAGCACCATTTTACCATTTTTTCAGAGGCCTATAATTACCTATAAACTAACTCTGGTGTTTTTATCCTGACTCAGCTGGTAATTCTTCAATACTTTCTTAATTTTCCTCTCCCCATTTTCTGAGCTGTGGAGTAGGTGGAAAAGATTCTCAGCAGATGCTGTCATCTTAGGACAATTTTTACATGTGGAAGATCTTTACCACAGAACCGCTATATGTTCTAAGCATTTAAATTTCTAAATATTTGAGGTAAAGGATCTCAGAAGGCAGAGACTGATTGAACAGGTCTCCAAATAATGAGACTGGATTACTAGACAAAGTGCTGTCCTAGTCTTGTTTTCTTCTTCTATCCAAATATCTCAAGTGGGTGGACTTTGTAAACTCTCCAGCTTTCTAGATGCCTCCAGGACTTGGATGCCTCCAGTGTCTCTGATCTGCCTGCAGAACATCTGAAGAAAGATACAGACACCATCAGTGCAGGTAGTCCATGCAACAAACCCACTTTGGAGACAAGCTTGTGTTGTGGTTTTGAACCCCTGGCTAGCAGCTAAACACCACAACAACTGCTCACTTATCCTCCCCACTCCGTCCTCCTGGCGAATGGGGGACAGAATTAAAGGGGTGAAAGGAACAGAGACTCGTGGGTTGAGATAAGAACAATTGAATAACTAAACTACAATGATATTGAAACTAATAATAATTATAATAATAATTATAGTAATATATACAAA
>NW_010124029.1:0-7119 GCF_000699245.1 Pterocles gutturalis
ATGATTCTATGATTCTATGATTTGCTAGAAATTGAATCACCTACCATCAAGGATGAACAACAGTGTATTGGGGTTCAAGCATCCTTTACCCCAAAACAGAGCAGAAGTAAAAAAACCCCATACTTCACCTACTATTTGAGTAGCATTTGATACTTGGAGTTGTTACGGATGTTACTTAATGTGGAGGTGCCGTGCTGGCTTTAGGCCAGTAAGTGATCACTTGCTCAGGATTGGCAGAAGCTCCCAGAAGGAGACTTAACATCTGGACTAACTGACAGATGTTACAGCAACCAAGCCATGGTAATCAAGCCCACAAAGCAGGAAACACAAGGATTATCTAGGATTCTGCATTAAAATGTCCTGTTGGTCTTGGAGAGATTGTCCCCATCCCAGAGACAGGAACCCTTCTGGACATTTTTAACCCAGTAGCTATGTTTTCTTCTCTTGGATAACTCTTCTTCCAGCAGATCACTCTGAACAGAGCTGGGTTTGGTAGACATGTGCCTCCTACTGAAAACTTTAGAATAGTACAGTCCACTTCAGCAAACCTGCTGTAGGTTAGAGATTGTTGTGAAGATAAAGGACACATTTTTGCCTTTTTTTTCCATATTTGGCAAATGGATTATTTGATGTGTTATTAGTTTTCCTCTGTAGCTTGTAAAGTCCTATTTTATTGAGTAATTTAGATGACATATAGTAGCCACATTCAAACAGATAATATTTGGAGTTATTTTTCATGTTCTTCGATCTCCTCTTGTATCTTCCATCAGCAGAAATGCTTGCACCTATTAGATACAACATCCACTCACTCATTTTAATTCACCCCTCCCTCTAAGCAAAGGACTTAAAGAAATGAACAATTTTATTAATTAGCATCATTAATCCTTGCCTGTTGATACCTGAATTGTCATTCCAGCCCATAAATTTGCTTATATAGCAGCTTTCATGCACTGTGCCACAAAACACTTTACAAATAATAGCTTAATGAAACACAATAGAACAACAAATCATTACCAGAGCAAAAGGACATGTCATAAAATCTTTTTGAACAATGTGAGCAATATCAAACAATTTAAAACCAGATACAGTCTGTGCTCCTTGTACTTCTCAGCAGAAGGCAATTCTGTGCATGAGGTGCATAGCAAGTAAGAGCTTTTGAGCCATGCAGGTTTCAGGCAAACTTTTCTGCAGGCTTATTTGCCTCTGATCCGAAAGGATGCCCATAGATTTAAAGAGGCATATTGTGCATCCATTTAGGGTTTATTTTGCTATGAAACTTATGATTTATTCATATCTGAATATAAACAGGCCAGAATTTAAATCATAAGAGTATTCCCAACTAAATTAATTCTATCTGGCTTTCAGTTAATTCCAAGAACTCCATTTCCAAAGTGGAGGAGGCAATTTTGCACTTATGGGTATGATGGTGGGGACAGGCTGAGACCCATACATTCGAGGACATCCTAACTGAATGTGTAGTGACTTTAACCTTCAAATATATCTCTGCTCTACTAAATTTCAGGGAGTTATTCCTAAGTAATACCAGTGGGAGAAAACATAAAAACTTTTTTTCTTCTGGACCTCAAGAGGCAAGAGAGAATGCTGAATGTGACATAAACCTTTTCTTTCTTTCTGTTACTTTGTATAAAGGCATGTATGGACTACAATCAATCACAAATGAGCTGTTTTGTTTGTGCTGTTTGTTCAAAGGAGTGGAAGTAACCAAGGTGCGGCGTCAATCACACCCTGCCGAAGTGAAAACTGCACCAGGATCCCCGATCCATCCTGGTACATTAAACAGTGAGGCTTTGTGTCCTCTTACAGGAAGAAATGTGTGGAAGTTTTTCAAATCTGAATTTCTCTTCAGGAATGACTGGAAAATGCTTATGATTTACAAGGTAGGATGAAAATGCTTCCCAGAGGCTGTAAACTGGTATAACTGTGGAGAACACCAACAAATAGTCCCATAAAGAATTGCAGCAATATCCGCGTGAAATACATGGATAATGTTTTCAAGTCCCAGGTTAGACATCAGCAGCCACTGCCCAGCAATATGCCTTCAATAAGATAAAGGTAATGTATATAGCAGTACTCATTGCACAGCTGGTAATGCTGAGGCAGCCCCATTGTGCTGAATGGATGAACACCCTCTGCTAGACATTGAATCAACTCTTTCCTCTGCTGCAAAGGGCAAGGGAGGATTTGCACAAATCGGGGGAGGATTCAGAGTTGTTCCGAGTACAAGAAAGGTGATCAAGTGGTATTACAATACAAAAGATTGTATTACAAAAACATCTCAAAAATCTAGATGAAAACAGAACTAGATGCTAAGCAATATAAAGTACCAGGGAAGGTCTGCCAGTCTTAGTGAAGGAATAGGGGAAAAGTGCTTTTCTTAAAGGTTTGTGGTTATTTTGATTCCAGTGCCAACAGCCTGATTTCTTGGCAATGGTATAACTATATGCATTATATGGAACTGGTTCATAGTAAAAATGATGTAACTTAAATGGGAAAAGTGGTAAGAGAGGGCACAGGTTCTAAGAACATATGGCAGTTCTGCTGCAAACAAGGGTTGGTGTTCTAAAGTGGTTTCTAACAGCACTAATTACCTGGAGATGAAGATTGCTGTATAAGAGTCTAAGCTGATTATCAAACTTGGTGCAACACATGCTAATTTAGTTGAAATTTCTGTGAAACTGATGAATGTTGTTATTAATATGCTAGACTCTGCCTTCCGGTTAAATTTCAAAGAATCATAGAACACAGAATGATAGAACAGCCCAGATTGGAAGGGACCTCAAAAGATCATCTAGTCCAACCTTTCGTGATAAAGGGAGCCTAGATGAGAATATCTTAACACCCTGTCCAGTTATGTCTTGAAAACCTCCAGCCATGGGGACTTCACCACACCCCTGGGATGGTTGTGCCAGTAACTGATTGTTCCTACTGTAAAAAAAAATTATTTATTATATCAAGATGAAACGTTTCCTGGTGCAACTTGAACCCTTTGTCTGCTCCATGTGACTTCTTGTGAATAGAGAACCTCTGTCCACTTGGTAGCTGTCCTTTAACTATTGGAATACTGTGACGAGTTTCCACCTGAGCCTTGTCTTCTCCATGGAGAGTAGACCTAACTCCTTCAGTCTTTCCTCATAGGGAAGGTTCTCCAGCCCTTTGAACATCTTTGTGGCACTCTTTTATACCTCTCCAGTCTGTCCGTGTCTTTCTTGAATTGTGGGCACCAGAACTGGACACAATACTCCAGGTGCAGCCTGACAAGTGATGAGTAGAGTGGGATAATCATGTCTCTACTTCTGCTAGCAATGCCCCTGTGGATGCAGCCCAGGATCTGATTTGCCTTTATTGCTGCAGTGGTGCACTGCTGACTCCTGTTCAGCTTATGGTCCACCAGGACCCCCAGATCCCTTTCCAGCCACGTAAGTCCCAGCCTCTACTGGGCTCTTTAGTTGTGTTGTCCCCCATGCAGGACCTCAGACTTGTTTTTGTTAAACCTCATACAGTTGTTGCTTTTCTGTCCAGGTCTCTGTGTAAGATGGCTCTCCCTTCTGATGTGTCCTCTTCACCATCCAGTTTAGCGTCATCAACAAGCTTGCTGAGGGTGCTTGCAAGCCCATCATCCAGATTATTTATGGAGATGTTGAACAGTGTGGGGTCCAGCAGTGATCGCTGGGGGACTCCACTTGTGACAGGCTTCCAGTCTGAGTAAAAACAACTGATCGCCACCCTCTGAATGCAGCCTGATAGCCAACTTCCTACCCATCTCACAGACCATCCATCCACTCTGTATCTTGCCAGTTTGTCTAGGTATAGACTGTGGGAAACAGTGTCAGATATTTTGCTGAAGTCCAGGTCCCCATGTCGACAGAAAATATTATTTTATTGTAGCAGGTGATCAGGTTAGTCTGGCATGATTTGCTCTTGGTAAATCTGTGTTGTAAGTCAAATGAATTTGTACTCAACTATATGTATGTTTTAAATGTTGGTGTGCTGGCATATTTGTGCGTTAAACCACATTCTCCAAAATGCTGTGTTCCCTTTCTCTCAGACTGGAACAGCCACTACCCAGCTCAATAGAACAGTAACACAAGATGGAGGAAAACAAGCACTCTGTAACCTTGAGAGGGCCCAAGTACATTCAGCAGAGCTGGTAGTATCTTCTAGAATGAGTACAGGGACATAACTCATATAAACAGACCTTCTACTTTTATGGTTTGCTATTATGCTCTCCACTCACACTGAGTAGACTCCATAACTTTATCTACATGAATTTCAGAAATATGGCCTAATTCCAATCATAATAGTAAGGTAACATAAGATAAAAAGTGTTTTAACAAAGTCAAGGACAATGAACTCAAAATATTGATATATGATGGGGAAAAAATTCTCCCAGTTTTTCCCTCCCTTGTTACGGATTTGGACAACACTGGATATGTGTGTTCTTCCATTTAGCACCAAATAAATTAAAAATAACTTTGTAAAATATCTGAGATTCAACATCCAAATTACAACAGGTCTGGAAAAAAGAAAAAAAACCTCTCCTTGTAATTGAAGTGTGTATGGGCTGATGTGAAGAGCAACACACTAGAATCACAAAGATGTGTAGGCTCCTAAATCCTGTCTTATAACCAGGAATTGTGGGTCTTGATCAATATATTCTACAGGACCTGGAAAAATGAATTAATATTGAATAAACAATCCCTTATTTTCCTCTCTGGAGTGAAAAGGCCATTGAATCTTCTGTCTGACAGTGAGGCAGCAGTGGTCTTTCCTTTTACTTGCAGCAACTGGATGTCACATCACTTCATGGGGACAGAGTCATTAAGAACCGCATGCACAGAACTGAGAAAATAACCTCATCTATCATGTAACAATCCCAACAATTATCTGTGCACCCAAAGCACTTCCGTTCCACCCACTTCTGCAGATGCTTCTGCGCTTGAAAATACTGGCAAAGTCATATCTTTGAAAAACTTGACATGACAGCTTAGCGCATTTGCCCATCAAGCTTAATATTCTCTATTTTAGGGGTCAAGTCTAGCTTTTAAGAGGAAAGAGTCACAAATCATCCATATGAAAACAGGGAAATTCCTTCCTGCCTTCTCTGTCCATTGACTCACATCTCAAAACAGAACAGGAAAATAAAAAATACCTGGGTCCTAGTAGGACTTTTTTAAAGCAAGCACCATGCAACTTTCCCAGCTGGCAAGGCCCCATTCTCCATTGCCACTGGAATGATCCATCACCTCTGACAAGCAATTGGAAATGGGATATTGGCCCAACTGGGCTGGTTTGCTGGCACCTACCCCCCAAATATGCCATTCTCCTGCTGAGAGAAGACTGCTTCTGGCAACTAAATTCTCATTGTTATCCCCAGACAGTCCCATGTTGCTGTCGCAGCAGTGCTGACATCTCTACCAACATCAGTGGTGACTTCCTTACCTTACCTATGGCAAAAACTAAAAATGAGACAAGAGAATCCTGAAATCTCCCCAAAGCCCTTACACCCAGGGAAACACTTTTCCTTGAGAAAAGGGTGTTTGAGCCAATAACTCCAACTTTGAAGTTGCAGTGCTTCTTTCCTGCAAAGCCTCTGGAGTGCCTTGCCAGCTGTGAACCAAATCCTGGGATGTCCATGAAATCCTTACCCAGGTGAAGGTCTCACTGGCATCAATGGCCACATAATCAAAGATGACACTTCACTGTCACGTGAGACATGTACAAATATCTTTGTTCAGCTCAAATACAGACAACTTTGCGGTGACGAGGGACAGAGGAATAAAAATGGTGCAGATCTCAAATGGCAGAATAAAATTAGAAGAAAAAGAAAATGTAACTGATACTTGAAGAACAAATGCCTATCTTTAAGACATCTCGCAGAGAATGTTTGCTTGAAATTTTTTTTGTCCGCTTTATCTAACTGCTAATTAACAAGGTTATAATGAGTTAAGTTCCCGAGGGTCTAAATGGTCAGTTTCTGCTCTTTGTGCCCCATATATACAACTGTTATGAAAATAACTGGCAGCATACAATGTTTATCCACATTAAAATCACCAGAAAACTGAAAAATTCCACAAAATGTTTTTCTCTAGAACTAACAATATTTGTAATTCTCACTTTCTTCCTCTATCATATGCAATGTGGAGAGTGCTGAGGCAGTAACATGTTCTTAACATTGGTTTAGAAGGGTCCTGTAAATATTCTGCAAATAGTGAAACCAGAATTCCATGGACTCACATCAGATGTGATATCTTCACAGAGCCCACCTCATAGATGACCACAAAATCAACAAATCCTATTGAAATGAATAAACTGTGAAGGGCAGGATTTAGACCCCTGGTTGTACAGAAGCAAACAGTGTCCTGTCTGGTGCATGGATTAAGAAGACTTCTTCCAACATCTATAGCTTCTTCTGAGAGGGTTGGGCTGGGCTCATTTAGCACCAGCAGTAAGTTCAATCAGGAGGGGATGTGAGGTCTGCTCTCACCAGTAGAAGCCTCGGGGGCAGTTTTAAGCAAGCAGAATACAATTGAATGCAGTTATATTATCATAAATAGGGTGGATGTGGATATTCAAGTCTATTCTGGGAAAAAAAAGACTCAGATAAGGGATGTTAAGCTATCAGTTATTGTAACGGACATGCAATGTGTCTTGGTGCTGCTTTGAAAAAGGTTATACGGGAAAGAGAGAGAGTGTGTTGTTACAGGCAGACTTGCTTTTTTTTTTTTTCTCCTTTTTTTTTTTTTTTTTTTTTTATGCTCTGGCATTAATTTTTCACCCTGTGTTCCTTCTCTTAAATTTCTAGGAAGAAAAAAACCAGAGTTAACCATGCAAATGTCCCTCTGCTCTGCCTCTAGCTATAAGCTTAAGAATTATAAGCTTAACAACGCTGAATTGTAGTCAACCCCCGTTCAACACTTTCTAGCTCAGTGACTCTGTGAAGACCTCTTTGAAGGTGCAGCTCTTTAAAAAGACTCTGCGGCAGCACAACAGAAGTGTTCGCTGCTAAATATAGAAATGCACTTGCTTCAAGTGTGGATTGTTTGCTACGGGTTCACGTTTGGAGCTGCATTTATAGATACAGTATAGATTTTAAAGGGA
>NW_010124029.1:7130-15773 GCF_000699245.1 Pterocles gutturalis
GCAAGAAAGGGAAGAATCAGACAGTAAGAGTGCCTGTTGAGGGGAGAAAGGCTTGGACTAGTGAGGCCAGGCTACTGTCCAGAAGTCTGATGTGGCCATGGCAAGGCAAGCACATAGTAAGACATATTAGCTAGAGGGTTTTTTTTAATTCACCATAGCCAAATATTAACCCTATCACTTAAACAGTGGCAAAATGGTGTCTGAAGATACTGTGTACAAATGTCCTCATCAAATTTGAAGAAGCACACGTTCAGACCAGAAGGAGTGGAAGAATAGAAGAGAATGTTATATGGGAAGGCAAGAGCAGGTAAGTGAAAGCTGGGGTTGGGAGTCTGAAAGAACTGAATAGATTTCAGGGCAATAATCACTGATAGAGCAATTTGCTCCTTTTTTTTTTTTTTTTTTTTCCTTTTCTTTTTTAAGCTGTAAAGGGTAGGCAACCTGAGTTCAGCAAGCTGAGGTTTCCTACACTATTTTCCACAGGAAAATGGACCCCTTTCTGATGGCTTCAAACAGGAGTGATATTTCCCTGTGTTATTTTTGGTTTTGAGGAAGGCTTGTACTCTCAGCTGTGGCTGTGTCTGGGAGCAGACATTTTAAGACAGGTGAAATAAATAAGATGACTTCAAGCATTCACCTTATTCACAAGTGTTTCATATCAGAACTGCCTTAAGCAGCAGCAGAGCTTTCAGACTGTTGGGGGGAAGATAAAAGGGCAAGGCAGGTAACCTCAGAGGGAACTGAAGAATAGAACTTGTGGAGGATTGTTTCCTGTTTAATACTGGTACAATGTTGTCCTTGTGTACATGCGGGACTTGCATTAAAAAAACAGACATTGGCACTTGCCTAATGCCACATGGAATTGGGTTCCTGGCTCCTCGGTGCAGGACTTTTGGGAGGTATTTCCATTCAAACCCAGCAGACTTAGGAGCCCAGTGGGATGCTGCAGAGTTACAGCAATGAGTCACAAGTTTGGCAGCAGGTCCCTGCGTTTCTGAATGCATCCCCTCCCCAGTACCACAAGCCCTTCACCCCGCTCTCCTAACCGTGTATTATCCCATTTGGATGTTAATTGCACAGAAGCAGGACCCTTTCAGAAGTGCAAACCATCCTTCCGGTCACGCAGCCCTTTGGCAACTTGCTCTGATTCAGAGCTGACATATCATGCCTGTACCTTGCTAAGGGTGGTGAGCAATCGCTGATGGTTTTGTGTCTCTGCAATATGCCCTATAACCACCTTTACATCATCCATGTGTTAATCCTGTTCACACCCACTTGTTCTCAATGAGTAGTTTAAATGTACGAAATTGTAGAGCGATTGCTATAAAGAGTACAGAATAGAGGGACTGACTCTTCACCATCTCTTCCCATGCAATAACAGGGGCCATCAGGTGAGGATCATGGGAGTCGGAGTGAAACCAAGAGGAAATTATTCTTCAGGCAAGGATAGGAGACAGGCAGAATTCCCTGCAAGGGATGCTTGGGTGAGAATCTGCATGGTTTCAAGGGAAAAATATTTGGAAGATTAAAATAGAATAGAATAGAATAGAATAGAATAGAATAGAATAGAGGGAAGGGAAGGGAAGGGAAGGGAAGGGAAGGGAAGGGAAGGGAAGGGAAGGGAGAAGGTCAAAAAGAGAAATCCTTAAGCTGAAAATGATCAAAGATTGTTAGAGTGTTAAGGGGACAGTCCTGCTTTGCCCTTACTAATCTATAGGCATCTACTAATGGACACCATTTTCTGTGCAGATGAACTCCACACATCAGAGAACTGGGGAAGCCAGGATGGTGGTATGCAGGGAATGACCCGGACACACAACCATTGTGGTCTGTGTGTGTCCTGCCATGCTGGCGGGGCCCTTGTCACGAACAGCGTGGTTCTCCAGACATCCTTAGATTTAATATCAGTTGCTTGTGTTTCTGTGTGTAGTTTGAAATGTAATGTTACAAGCACTATTAAAAGAGTATCTTTCACTAAATAGTGTACTTTGTGGTTGTTTTTTTTTAATTTTTTTTTATATCTTCCCTTCTTTAGCTTATTTTCGTATTTGTTATGAAAAAAAAAGTTCCATCACAATTAGTTGCCTTGGCTACTAATGATTTTCTTGTATTCATATATAGCTTCTTCTATTTAAACATATCACCTAATCTATCTGCTTTATGTTGCTTAACGTGACAAGACCCTAAGCCACAGTGAGCTGGTGGTTACAGTTTTGATCACACTAATGGCATCTTCAATTTAGTCTTGGCGGGGTGGGGGATTGTTTTTCTGGAAGTAATATTCAGCAGAGGGACTTGATGAGATCACATTGAACCTCACGTACTGTTTACAGCACACCATGGGAGGAATTATTCTCTGGCTACTAATTAAAGAAATGAAGGTAGATATGTCTGCTTGCAGGCATCTGGTACCTGGGAACTTGCAAAGCTATGGATTTCTGCTATGAGTTACAACCGAAAAAAAAAAAAAAAGGAGGTGCCCAGGGGCACTGGCACCCAGCACTACCAGCCACCTGCAACTGCTCCAAACATATCCCAGTGTCTAAATAAACACCGCGTTTTTATGCAGTCATTTACAAGTAAGTTTCTCAAGTTAGCTGGCGAGACATGTCTGTTCAATGTGATTTACTCCAGGTCACACCAGATGTCTAGAACAGGGCCAGGAGTTGTGCCCAAGTCCCCTGGCTGGGCCAGAGGTTTTAGCAAAAAGCCAACTTAATGTCTTGGAGCTGCACACTAGAGGAAACAAATATTCAGAGGGGGCTTATGATGGTCTCTCTAACAGTGAGTCTGGGGTGATTAATGGCTAGGTTAATTTTGTGTCAATTATGGGAAAGAAAGGAGCTGGCTAAGGAGTTATGGACTCCCAGTTGGAGAGAGACTACGGAAGGAGTCTGTGTAGGCAGGTGCCTGAAGTTGATTTTGTATCTTGGTGAAATGACTGCGCAGCCCAGAAGTAAGACACTTGTTCCAGCTGAAGGCAGTTGGAGGCAGAGAGGCTCGGTGCCTTCAAAAATCAAGCCATTTAACCTCAGTAAAGGGACATGAAAATGAATGAGAGAGCATCTTTTCTTCAAAACGATACCACAAGTGTTGCTCAGCTGGTGCCTGAGCCCTCCTGCCAGCAGCACCTGTGCTTCCAGCTCCGTGCTTTGGCTTTGTGCAACTCCAATTTCACACCATTTGAAGAAAATAATGTGAAAGTTTTCTGTGCATATGGTATGCCAGGTGAAACCACTGCCATGAGAGTAGGCTGGAGCAATGCAAAGGCCATGTTATATATCACTGATACAACTCATTTGTCATGCTTAGGAATAAGCACAACGCTCTGGTGAACAGAAGCGAAAGCACTAGAGATCTGAGCAGTTGGGATGGATCCATCCTGGATGTAAGTATTGCTTGTTCAACCACATTTTGCCCTTGAGCGCATACTCATAGCTGTGTTCAATCTTCATTGGCTCTGGAGACAAGATTATGCTTTGGTCAAGGCTCCTGACTGGTCAGAGTAACAAATCTGCAGCATGAAGAATTAGCCCTGCTGAAGTCACAAGGAGTATTGCTGTTAAACTGAATGAATTGCACCTAAGGCCAGAAGAGGGGCTGTTATGATCACATAGACCCTTACTCAGTGGTTCCCTCATCTCATCTTCATAATACATGGCTGAACCCAGTGCACAATATCAAAAAGGCACAGAATTCATTTACAGCTGGACAGCATGCTACTTAACTACTCAGAATACTTAATAGAACCATTAGACCTTGCATTATATTTCCAGTTTGAACTTCATTGACTTGCTCCCAGTTGATATACCTTGCTATGTTGTTTACCACAAGGGATATTCTTATGGCCTTCTCATGAGGTCTTTTTCACATACACCAAGTTTGTTTATTTTTTGCAGGAGTACAGAGGATTTTAATAGTGTGTCTCTACTTTGAATTGTAGCCCTTTGAAAAAGTCATGTTTGTGGTGAACACAGTTGCTGCCCGTGGTTTTTCAGTCATATCTGCTCACACAGATGATCCTACCCCTTTGCCTTGCAGAAATGATCTAGACATTGGAAAAAGGGGCGATGCTTTCCTGGCTTTCCTTAATTATCCAAGCTCTTAATTCAAGGTATGTCTACATGGTCCAGTGGAAGCTCATGCAGAGAACCTAGTTCTCATTGAGTAAGCTCGTTAGTAGTTGCTAAACCAGTTAGCAGCTTTTATGCTAATGCTACCGACTGCAACAACCAAACCCTGAAGGGAAGTTCAAGGCCAGACAAGTGGTGAGGCACTGGTACAGGTTGCCCAGAGAAGCTGTGGATGCCCCATCCCTGGAGGTGTTCAAGGCCAGGCTGGATGAGGCTTTGAGCAACCTGGGCTAGTGGAGGGTGTCCCTGCCCACGGCAGGGGGGTTGGAACTAGATGAACTTTAAGGTCCCTTCCAACTCAAACCATGTGGTTTTTTTATGAATCCATGGTTCTATAAAGTCTGCTGCTCCACATAAGGTCTGGTCTTCTACCAGTCTCTTCTAGGGCTAGGTTTGGGAAAATGGTGCACACCGTAGTTAGAAGCAAAACCTTGAGGGTATACTGGCATCATATCTACTCCTCCCCAGTTTCCCAGTTTTCACTCCTCAGTCAATAGGGATGAGGCACTTTCTAAGGACAATTCAGTCTGGTTGAGGTGTGACCCAGCTGCTGTCTCCAGTCCTTACCACTGACAAGAGAGGGATCTCAGCACAGCTGCTCCCCAAACAAAGGTATTTAGGTGCCTACAGTAAGATAGGATGAAACTCAGACAAAGCGACATGCCAGCCTTTAGCCTGTGGCATAACAGTGTTTCTTCTCAGAACTGCTCTGAAAAACAGATGTGCATAATTGCTTTTAAATAAATGTTTCAGCACAGGTATAAAAAAATCTTAATGCCTGCAGCACCGCATTTGTGATGAGCAGCCCTACAATAATTAAACAACAATTTGTGTATGTGTCCAAGGCAAAAGGGGCTAGTAATAAGTTAGTGTCAAGCTTCTAGGGGATTAATATATGAACACTGGGTTAAACATACTTTATTTTTAAAAACACTCAGGCAGCATTTTTCCATGCAGCATGTTATTAAAATTGACATGAATGACTATTAACTACTGTACAGAAGCATACTCATGTCATAACTCATGCTTTATTATGCAACTACAGGTAAGTACATAAAAATCCAATGTACTATACTGCATCTTATTTACATCACTGTTCCAGTGAAATATAAAGTGTCACCAACGGATTTGCTCTACTTGCAATTCCATAGTAAATTACAAACAGACTCAATGAAGCTAATCCTTTTGTAATGTATTTAACAGTATTTTTTTCCATTTATATTCAAGGTGCATTTTAACAAATATGATACATTGTTCAAAGAAAAAAAAAAACAACCCCAAAAAAACAACCCAGCACTTACTGTCTCATGAGGCCAGGATTAAATAGCTACTGACCTAGAACCTCTGCATTCAAATAAACTTCAAGAGGGTGCCCTTCATCTATTGTATTTAAAAACAAAGACTACATGAGAGCACACATAAGAACCATGACAGCAAAGGGCTGCCTGGTTAGTGCCCCCAGGGAAGTTCAGAGAAAGGATATCTCAAATGTAGTGAGTGCCAAGGGAGTCTTTCTCTTCCAGTGTCCAGCAGCCAATAACCCGACTGAGTCAAAGACTTTATCAAGACCACTGTACTTATCAGATTCAAGTATCTTCTGTAAATGTGTGTAAACCCCGCATGGACAGTTTTCCACTTTTAGGTACAGTTATGTCCTGCAGCAGTAAGTGGCAGTTTGGTTATGAACTTTCTGAAAAAGTAGCTTCACTTCTTTGCTTTCAGACTACTGCTGGAACATTTCAGTTGGTGCTTTTAATCCTTCTATAATGAGAAATAGAAAATAAATATTTTCAATTCATTTGAGGCTTTGAGCAACCTGGTCTAGTGGGAGGTGTCGCTGCCCATAGCAGTGGGCATATACATATATATATTGTATATACCAAGTATTCCTACTGCCATTCCTGGAGTTCCTGGGAGTTAAAAGGAGATGATATGAGGGCAGACTTTGGCACTGACAGTCCATGGAATAGCTACAGTGCACTTGAGGTTGACAAAATGAGTTTACTCCAAGAAGTTCTATATAAAATAAAAAGCTGAAGATGGACACAATTCCTCACTCATAAGGGCATGATATCTTTATCCAGATGCCTGCTCTAAAATAACTATGTAACATAATCTGATCAACATTAGAGTTTGGTACAGATTAAATGAGACAGAAATAATTGCCACAAATTTTCTTTAAAAACACATTAAATGAAAGAAAAGCTTTACAGATCAAAATAAATATGAAAAAAAAACATTCTAGAGAGGAACCTGGGAGATCAGCATCAATGGTTAATCTTGATGTACATGAAGGGGGCTACATGGATAAGAACCGTATTTTATATATGTATGTATATATAAACACTCTCCACAAATGATAACTCAATACAACAACTGTTTTTTTGGCAACCTTGACTGTTTCACATAGGAGTTTTCACAAAAACAAGTCCTGAGTTTAAAACTAATGAGCAGTATTGAACTAGTCAGCTAAAGCCTGTGGTCCCTTCTGTAGCTGTTCAGAGCAGCCAGCTGTAATGTCATCTGCAATGCTGCATCCAGCAGGCACCTGAGTCTGCAGTGTTCCCGGGGATGATGGACATTATGTATCAAGATCCCAAAAGAATTCCCTTGCAAATAGGCACTCCATCCTCCTTGGTTCTCTGGAAAATCTCATCCTTGGATCGTTCCAACAGTACTGTCTTTGGCTGATTTCTGTGTTAATCTGAGTGCAGGAATGAGCTGTGCATATTTATTTAAGAATAGCTCTAAAATCTGCTTCAGAAAAGTATGCAGTCAACTACTTAGTCTCTGTCCTTAGAGGCATATTTTTAATGTTTGTTTATTTATTTTAAAAATGTTCATTTATGTATATACAGTAATATCATTATAACCCACTCAATTCAATTAGCAGCACCATGAAAAAAGGATGGAGGTTTTTGTTTGATTCAATTGTAAGCAGATGAAGTAGTAATAAACCTCCAATTAGCACAGAGGAAAATAAGCTGAAGGATTTTTTTTTCCTCACATTTCACTGTAAACAAAAATGTGTGGCTGGCATTCAAGAGGAAGGAAAATACAGTTTAAAAACACTTTAAATCTTCAGTGATTAATGTCATGCCAAGTGACTCATTAAAATTCCCATAAAAATATGACCATAGAAAAGAATTCTCTTCTGAAGAAAAATCAAATGTAATTAAGAAGAGAGAAAGAGTGAGGAGGAATTACCAGCCAAAATCAAGCTAAACTCAGCTGCCAAATAACATGTTTCAAGGGGCACGACCAGAATCTTGTTGAGGGCATCGGACTGGGACTGGACGGGTGCACCCAGGTCCTGTGTTGACACACGCACTTCGTGTGACATCTGTCAAATTGTTCATTGGTGGCTCAGTTTCTTGGGCATGAAGTGGAGAAGATGACAATTCCCTTCTTCCAACCTTGGACAGTCTTGTTGGTTTGGATCAAGGGTTTGTGGCAAATGTATAGAAGATTTAGCCTGTGGAGATGGTAAGATTAGAAGTGCCTTTCTTTTGGTTTGAATGGGGCAAAAAGTAGCTTCATTGCAAGGTATCTGACATGTTAGGACCTCATCCTGCTGGCAAGAAGTCTTGAGCATCAGATCCCGAAGTATCCTGTTCCCGACTCTGACAGTCTGAGGACAAATATATTTACATACCCGTCTCATAGCATTACAACTTGAATGTTGGGCTGCCTTGCATCACTGACTTGCAGTGCTGATTTTCCTTTAGGGTTCTCACCCACTTCTGACATAATTTCAGCCTTAGAGTACATTGCAGGACCAGGTTTTGTCAGGAGCCTGGCCCTGAATGCTCAGGTTTTTGTACTGCAGCCCTCAACAATTGGTTGAAGGTTTGGCTTTAATGGTGTTGTTTAGCATACATGTTAATTTGCATCTGGCTTCAGCACACTCGATCCCATTTTTGAATCAGTGTCGTGGTTTATAAAGCCATGGGGACAGTTTTTGTTAAACACCTGGTGGGCTGAGGCAGGGACAGGGAGGGTTTCACTCACCACTTAGGGTCATGGGCAAGAAACCAACACGACTTGGGAAGAACAAGAAAACAATTGAATTTATTAACTATTTACATCAAGAAGCAAGATACTGAGAGAGAGAAAAACCGCATTTTACAAGAAAGGCACTTCTCCCCCCACCCCTCCCTTCTTCCCAAGGCCCAAAGTCTTTGTTCTGTATCTTCTCCCCCCACAGCGGCACAGGGGGACAGGGAATGGGGGGTGCAGTCAGTCCGCCTCTCTTTGCTCCTCACGGTCTTTCCCGGCTGCCATGTGGAGTCCCTTTCTCATGGGAGAGTCCTTCTCTAGAACTTCTCCAGCGTGAGTCCTTTTCCAAACGGGGCTACAGTCCCCTGACAACTGCCCAACTCTGGCGTGGGCTTCTCCATAGTTCCAACGTGGGGTCCTCCATGGCTGCATCTTCTCGTGGGTGAGTCTGCACCACGCTGCAGGGCAAATGACGAAGAAGTGCTCTCTCTCTCTCTCTCTCTCCTTCACT
>NW_010124030.1:0-6009 GCF_000699245.1 Pterocles gutturalis
GAGCGGCGCCAGGGGGCGGTGGGCGCTGCGGGCGGTGCCGCTCCTCACAACGCAGGCAGGGCGTGGGACAGCTGCAGGAGGCTGAGGAGATGCGGGAACGGTCAGCGGCGGTGCAGCTGAGTATGTTACGGCTCTTGAGCCTGGGAAAAACAAACCAAAACAAAAACAAACAAATAAAAAACAAAATGAAAACCACCACAGCACCAATCTCCTATGGTAAGAGATTGTGAAATGGTGTTATTAAGGAAAGTAGGTCGGTGTGGACCTTTACTGCCTCTCCCAAAATGGTAACTGTGAAGCATCAGATTGTGACAGCAAGAGGCAGATGCACAATGGATAAAATGGGTGACTCATTGTGCAGGACCCAGCTGTACAACTCATCGCCACAGGATGTTCTGGATGCTAGAAGCTTTTGTGAGTTCAAAAGTAGACTGAACAATTTAACACAAATGCACAGAGGCTTGTCAAATGCATAGAACCTACCCATGGCATTCATGAAGATACAGAAACTACATGCTGATAGCATAATTCATTAACAAGCTGGAAGTGGACAAAGGCTAGATAATTGAAGATGTATTGCATGCAGCAGATAGTCTTCATATTTGCATTGATTTAAGCCATTCTTAAAAGTCTACGAGACCTTAGCTGCAACTCTTCTTCCAGAGCTGTTGTCATTTACCTTTACACAGTGGGCCAACGCTCAACATGACTAGTTGAAGTTTTCAACCACAGTAGTATCTATATGGGCAAATATATGCCGTGTACTTCTTGCTGGTGTACATGTACTCATAAAGGATACATTGCATGCTCTTATTTCTCATTCCTCCTCAATACTGGAGTCCCAAGACATGAAGGAATTGTAGAGAAAAAGGGTGGGACAGTGGGTTGTGATAATTCGCATAGACTATTCTTCTTGAAGAGGGACTGTTACAGGTAATTTTTCTTTCCAGTTATAGGAATAGGTGGTTTAGGAGGAAACATTAATTTGATATCCTTATTTGGGTCAAAAAGTGAAATTATTTGAGGAAGAAATTTGGCTTTGGGTATGGGGTGTTCCTATCTTTGCTTTACAAATAAACTGTTTATGATGAGGCCTGAACTGCCTTTACATTCTGATTGAAGAAACAGTGCTAGAACAGCTATATTCCCTGAAAAGTGAAGGAGAAAAGAAGGTGGATAAAGGGTGAAAGGCTTCAGAGATTAAAGATGTGAGCTTGGGCTTGTTCCCTACTAAAGAACTGGATCATTAAGAGCATGACAGTTCCTTACGAAGCTCTTAAAAAATTGTGTGGATGCAGTAGGTTGGGTAAAAAGTAACAAACCATCACCATACCTATGCTGGTGGTGATTAGTAGGAGAAACAGACTGAAAGGAGCCTGACATCATGTGTACCCCAGAACTTAGCAGGCTGTATTATCACATTAAAAAAAATATTTTAAGCAGTTTGAAATGAGCATAAGGTGTTGCTAAACTAAGCTGGCGATAACTTTTCACTGGGACGAACTATTCTGTAATGCATAGGGTAGAAAGCATGTGGAATTTGTCCGTTAAAAAGTGTTGATTTAGTGTTCCAGTTATTGGAAGATCAGCTTTTGAGGCAGTTGTCAGAACACAAAAGTGAACCTGGGAACTGTAATGCTGGTCAGAGGAAGGGAAATGCATGTTGTGGGACTTTTAATTTTAATAAAAACCAAACCACGCAGGTTTCTATTTTGGCACTTAACTCTTGTGGATTTGTGTTGTGTAATTCCTTTATTTTTGCCACCAGGTGTCACTAAAGACATACTGTGAGCTGTTACAGTATGTTTTTCAGGTGAAAGCTGTGGGCCTAACCGTGGCAACTCTCTGCTCCTTTAATTCGAACCTGAATTTGCTAAAAATATAAAGTGTGCAGAATATGAGGTGGACAGGTAAAAATACCGTGGGTCTGTTCCTGGTGTGCTGAAGGATAAAACAGACATGCAGCAACACCTTTCTTCAAAAGTGGCTATTGTTGAAGACAAACTCATCAAGATAATTGTAAATATTCTGGCAATAAGCAAAAAGTATTACTTTATAAACAGGATGATGTTACATTATAAACCAGCAGAAGATCCTGAGAGAGAGACATAAAATCTCAGAATATAGAGTTATCCCATGGTAGGATCCAGCAAAAACTACCTTAGTGACACTTATTCCATTATTTCTCTCAGAAATGCAACTCTGGGTTCAGTTTCTGAGTGCAGGAATCCTAAAGCCAATCCCAAAGCTCCTGTAATGGAAGCCTGAGGCAAACGTCCATCTGCATAGCCAATGTTAGTTTTCACAGAGCCCTAGGTGGCAGCCTAAAGAGGATTTATTTCTTTCTTCATTTTATCTAACAGGAACTGAATTATGCATGAAAATGTGACTGGGGCAAGAGAGGGGAAGAAGGCTCGTGTTAGCAGAAGAGAGGTTGAATGAAGTCATAACAATGTCATCTTCTTCCCTGTGGACCCAACTAATATAATAACTCTCTAGACTTGAATTTGAATGTCCAGTTTGCCAGCTGGACTGCCACAGTAAGAGGTACTTTTGTCACCTTAGCTCTACTGTTCCAAACATGAATCTCAAACTTTTAAAAGTCTTCAGAAATGCAGCATTCTCAGCATTCTCCCACCTCATTTTAGAGATATTTTCCCCATTTTCTGTGAGTCCTTAGAACATTGTAACCATTGGAGGTCTTTGTTTTTCATAGGCCCGTTAATAAGCCAGATTTATGCTGTTGCTGTGCTTTGAGGTCTTAAGGATCAGCCACCCCAAAAAGCAATTCTGCATTCATGTTCTACTGCATTCACATCACTGTCAATGTAAACCGCTCGAGCTTCTCATCAACCAGCTCAGTGACTAACAAAAAGGTTAAAATAAAAATGTGGGGTTTTTTTCTCTGGTGGAAATACAGGAAGTGGGTAAGACTATAAAATTAACATCAACACAAGAAAACATCTCTGCCATGTTATGTTGTATAACAGGACTAGTGTCCTGACTCCTTAAACAGGCCACGCATTCTGTTACAGAAACACATCTGTGGTGCCTGCCCTAGCCCCAGCAATCCATGTAATTTGGAACAAAACAAATGTTTCCATATCTGGCCTAATTTGTCCCAAATTTCCAAGTGTTGTATCTGATATTTTCCCAATGGATAAAGTGCACACACCATGATTTACTTCTCTCTTCACTCAGTCTAATGAAGACTGCATTGGGTAGGAAGCTGTGAGTTTTGCAGGGTGAGATTAATGTAAGAGAGGCAGTGCAAAGCTATACTAGTGCCATCTTCTCTGTGGACCTAAATCAGAACCTTTCTGGACTGGACTTTTAAAATTTCTTATGTCTTAACTATGATCCTGTAAATCACGTATGTGCAAAATACAGCAATTATTACTTTTGCTTTTGAAAACAATCCTGTCTATGAGTTTCATTCTTTCTTTGATCAACAGATTTTTGTTTGTTACACAAAAAATAAAGCAACTGTTCTGCACAACACTAACCAGCATTAACATATAAGAGAGAACTCACCATATGTCAGTTAGAGAAAACCATAGACATACTAGAACAATGCCAACTAAAACCATATAATTTTACTCCTAAAATGAATTTTCATGAAGAATGATTTTTATAGTTATGAGAATCTGAAATGCTGTCTTTTCACATCTCTTTTGGAGACAAACATGATAATGGAGAACCTTCTGTGATTATTTCCACCATACCAAAATCAGAAAGTAAGACTTATAAGAAATCAGGATGAGAAGAGGAAAATAAAAAGAAAGACTGTTTCTCTTGCTCTTTTTCTGGAAGTTCTTCTCTGTCTTTAGGTGGGGATCATATTTCAGAGGTATTACTGACTCCTAATCTCCAAAAAGGTGAGCCCTATCATGAATGCTTAACAGTGGCAGATTGCCAAAAAAACTTCTGTCATTTACCCAGCACTACCTCCAGAGTACAAAATCTGTGCTAATGCCTAACAGGGAAGAGAGTACGTTTTCTCTGGTTTCTCAGCTTGACTTTGGGAGTACCTAAAGCAGCCTCTTTCAAAGGTTGTTGATATCCATGCCAGACATGAGCCGGCAGTAGGAGCCACAGGATTCAAGCTCCTGACCCTTTTCACATCACTTTCTTCAAAGGCTTCTTGTCCCTGTCTGTGGTATTCCAAGAAGAGATGTGCAGCTAGAGCTGTTGTAAATAAGAACTCCTATCTTGGGGTATAAGAAAATAAAGGAAGTCCTTTATCTCATATGATTTTGTGAGTGGAATAGAGAAAAGCATAATTAACCTTGTAATACCTTGATGTTTTAACTTTACAATGTTTGTATTACAGTTAATATTTTAGTCCTGGCATTAAAAAAAAAAAAATATTTCAGACTGGGGTTTATCATGTGTGGAGCTAGTGCTTGACACTGTCAAGAAACAAGTTTAATGGTAAAGGTAGTATTTATTCTGGACAATACAACTGGCACATATGCCTTTAAAAATACATATATAAATTAGATGGGTTTTGGATAGATGATAAGATTTAATTAAAGGAAAGCTATTTTCCCATGATCAAGTCTTTTTTATCTAACATTCTTGCCAAGCCAGAGAGATTGTAAGGCAATTGTTGGGAGTTTTCATCTGTGAAAGTGTCTCCTTGGATATTAGTTTCTGAAAGAGATGAACCTAATTAAGAGTAGAGGTGTTCAGCTGAGCTCCCTGAGCTCACTGTCTGTCCCAGCCGACCAGCTGTGGCAGTTTTAGAATACCTGTCTTCTCTCCTGGGGCTGGACTGACAGGGCTCATCTGCTTGGCTTTGCCTCTGAAGCCTTTTCGCCTGTAAGCATTGCTTATGCTGCCTTTCCCTGTCTTTCTCTGAGGCTTTTGGATTAATCAGGGGTGAGGCCTATGCTGCATATGCGCAGATGGGCCCAGGGAGGTTTGGATTAAAGGTCGTTGAGGGTGCTTCAAAACCAAAAAATTCCACTTGGTCAATGGCAGTATTATTGCATATGTCAGAGCATGCCAATCGGTGATATTCACCCACCTCCCTGGCTCCATCCCCTAATAACTATGAAGAACTGAATTATTATTTGAGGAAGTTGTCCTTTTATGTGTCAAGGTCTGGTGAGAACATTATGCCATTTGAGGAGAGGCTTGGCTGAGCTTCCCCCCAACAAAAGAGCCATTCAAAACCATATATCAGCAGCCAGTCACTCAATATTCATTTGTATGTAAAACAGAAATATGAGCACCTTTTCTTGACTTCAGTAATGTTTACTGAGGAGCTATGCTATAAGTCATAAACCTGATATTTGAAAGTTTAATTTTAATAGATAAGAATTATTCAAAAACCTCCCAAGATGAAACCAAGTAGAGAGAGGAATAATTAAAATTTCTGTGAAGGCAGTGCTCGTAAATATTTCTACCAGAATTAATGGAGAAAGGGTTTTACAGCTAATTTTTTACAAGACTTTACAGTTCATATATTCTTACATTTTTTGGCCTCTGATTCAGGTTTTATGATTTTTTTAGTTTTGTTTTTAGCCTGTCATTTGGTTTTGCCTCTAGCATTTCAGTTGTACACACGGGTAAAGCAAGATGAAAGAGAATACAGGTGCGGAGACCACATGCTCGCTACACAGAGCTGTTTCAGTGAACTGTGGTGCTGGTGCTGTGTCCACGGCAGCCGCTTGGCTTCTGGTCCTATAGGACTCCCAGCCCAGGGACACGGGTCAGCCTCGGGGGGACGGGCAATTCTGTGAGAATGTAATCGTTATGGACAGCTTTTCCTTCAGGGGGAGAGCTGAAGTCAGGGTTTCTACGGCTTTTCACAGCCACCCAGACTTGCCCAGGCTTTCCCTCACGCCTGGGAGAAGACGAACCACCTCCGTTGTGCTCCCGCTGTGGAGACCTTCGCCCCTCGGCGGGGAGGCGAGGAGCTGTCTGCCGGCGCAGAGGCCCCAGGGCTGAGGGGACAGCCTTCAGAGACGTGGGCAGGCGAATGACGGCGCACGGCGGCCC
>NW_010124031.1:0-310 GCF_000699245.1 Pterocles gutturalis
TGAACACGGGTGTGCACGTGTCACGCGTGGGTGGGCGTGCTCGAGTCTTCGTGCATGTGTGTGCATGTACACACACACGTGAGGGTGCACAGCTGTGCATGGATGCATGTGTGCAAGCGTGTGGGCGTGCAAGTGCACGTGTGTGCATGCGTACATGCATGTGCATGCACAGGGTGTGCACGTGTGCGTCATGCACGGGTGCGCACGCTCACACACGTGTGTGCAGGCGTGGGTGCACGTCTGTGCGTGGATGCACCTGTGCGAGCATATGAGTGTGCGTGCAAGTGTGTGCATACATGCGTGTGCATGC
>NW_010124031.1:335-615 GCF_000699245.1 Pterocles gutturalis
GCAGGCTGACACGTGTGTGTGCAGGCTGCACGCGTCTGCACGTGCACAAGAACAGGGGTGCGTGCAACCGTGTGCAAACACGCGTGTGTACGCACATGGGTGTGCACACGTGTGTCACGTGTGGGTGTGCACGCTCGAGTCTTCACACATGTGCTTGCACACGTATGTACACACACATCCGTACGCACACACATATGTACACACACACATATGTGCACGCACACGCGTGTCTCCACACCCACACCCCCCGTCCCCCGCCTTGGGGACCCGGTGGCACCCG
>NW_010124032.1:0-1989 GCF_000699245.1 Pterocles gutturalis
AGCACCCGCGCGGCACACCGGCGCTCGCCGGGACACAGGGACTGGGTCCCACCGGTGCCACCCCGGATCCCTGCGGGGCTGGGGAAGGGCTGGAACAACCCGCAGAGGGGAAACTCCCAAATCAAGTCTCCTGCGCTGAAAAACTAAAACAAACGCCTTGTTTAAAAGCAATGGCTTTTTTTTTTTTTTTAACGAGAAAATGCTGGTTTCCAATGAATTTTTCACGAGAACTGATTTTTAGAGACAAGGAGATTCCTGCTTGCTCGCAATTCTCATTCGCAGGGCAGGAAAAGGGAAGGATGAATAAATAGATTAAGCAAAGGGGAAAAGGGATAAACCTTGGGGGGAAAAAAAAACAAAACAGACAACAACAAAGGAAAAGTTTAAAAGGTGCAGACACGAGGGCACAGTGCTTTCCAGCTCGGATCCTAGGGAGAAACCAAGCAACTGTGTTTGAGTTTCTCTTTTTTTTTTTTTTTAAATACAGGAAAGTCTGCACAAGGAAAGGAGTGTAAAAAGCCAGAGCAATAAGGGAATAAAAATCAGCTTTTTTGGAAAAACCAAAAACAAACAAAGCAAACAAAAACCAAAAATTAAAAAAAACCCAAACCACAAACCAAAAGCCATTTCTCCTCCGGACGCATCCAGCCCCAACTGTCCCCAGCACCTACCCGAGGAGCTGTACTCACCCACCCCAAACCAGCCCCGAAATCTCCTTTCCCCACCTTCTGCTGCCTCCTGGGCAGGATCCCGCACAAGCTGCGCCCTTGCAGGGGGGCTGCTGCTGTCACCCCCTCCCAGGACATCCCCGGCCCTTGGGGAGCGCAGAAACAGAGTGGAGGGGTGAAGGGGGGGCTAAGGCTGATGTACCCCCTGGCCAAAGGGCAGGGAGCTGGTGATGGCTCCAAAACACCTTCCCTGAGGGCACCAGGCCTACAGAGTTGGCCTAAAACATCCTCCAGTTGTGAGAAGGCTTTGTCCTGAGCAGGATGAGGCCCCTACAGGGAAAGCAGGGAGGGCTGGGGACCAGCTGGGTTTTAACAACCCCTGGCTGCCAGCAGCATCAACACGCAACAAATACGAACGGTTTCTACCGATGCGAGACTTTGGACCGACCTCCAGGTCCTCCTGAGGAGGAGGTATTAGGCTCAGGAGACAGTTTTGGTTCCATTTATCTTGCTTAGAATTTGGGGACAATCGTGTTATTGAATTTATAATATCCTGCGGAACCCGGATAAAACCTCCTGCTGTGTGCAGCCAGACGAACCCCACTCCTGGACGCGGGGCGCACACCGGGCTGTGCCTGCCCAGTGCAGATCCACCCGGCAACGATTTCCAAGGCAAAGCAGCTTTTTGTTTCAGGGATGGGCCAAAGCCATCCGCAGCACCCTTACCTGCTACCAGCCCTGCAGGAAGGGAAAACGGCCTTGAGTCTATCAACGCCAAAAAAACCACGGCCCCCCGCCGCAGCCTCCGAGGACGCCCCGCCACGCTGATGCCCCCAGCAGCGCTGGGCTAAGGTCCCGTTTTGTCCCCACGTGCCACACAGCACCGAGGACAGCATGTCTCGCTTGAGCGAGGTACAGAGATAACGGCGGCTCTCCCGTGACCCGGCTTCACAACCCGCTCTCCTCCCGTCGTTCCACGGGTACAGAATCCGCTCCTGTGGGGGAAAGCTGGCGGCGAGCTGCTGAAGGGGGTCTGTGGAAGGGAGACCCTGCCAAGAGGGTGAAGGAGGGGCCGCGGCGGAGGCAAAAGGGGCTCAAACTGAGGGCTGCAGCTGAAGTCTCCTCTTTGCAACGCAAAGGAGGGGACGGGGCTTGTCGGTGGGGGACAACTGGGGACCCTGATCCCCCCTCTGTCGGCACTGGGTGCAGGGTTCGTGGGGATGGTGAGGAAGGACACCTGGGTCCTCCTCTCACCAGCGAGCAGAGGGTGCAGGAGCCAGGAGGTGAAGCCCTGGGATGAGTTACAGTGATTTGAGCTGAA
>NW_010124032.1:2002-2413 GCF_000699245.1 Pterocles gutturalis
TCCAAACTTTGAGGAAATCTGGATCAGGCTGAGAGGTAAATCTCAGCTCCCACCTCCCAAACCATCCCAGGCACTGCTGGCAGCCAGAGGCACCCCCAGCAGCACTGGCTGAGCCCCAGGGACTCCCACCCATCCTCACACCTCGCCAGTTGGTGGGGGTGGGGGTCACAGAGCGCCGCGGGAGCCACTCTGCATGGGTGGCAGCCCAGCGTGACAGCCCTGGTCACAGCCCTCCCGGGGTCCCACAGCACAGCCCAGCACAGAGGTGGTGGCAGGCATGTGGGGCAGGGGAAGGGGGCCAGACCCTGGCTGGGGGTCACTGAGCCCTGCTTTCCTCTTGCAACAGCTTCTCCTCACCCCGCTGCAGCCCCCAAACTCATCCGGCCACCCCCAAAGCGCTGGCTGGAGCAC
>NW_010124032.1:2707-3293 GCF_000699245.1 Pterocles gutturalis
GCCTTTTCCTTTCTCCTCCTCGGGAGATTTCCAGCCATCAAATCCTTCCCGGGAGCCCTTCAAAGGGAAAGCGGCCGCCCCATCCACTTGCTAAACCAGTTGGAGCAGTGCCGGGCTGGCAGGCGGGAGAGGCCCCCGGCACCCCCGGGCTGCTCGGGACCTGGAAAGGGCCAAGAAACCGGCCCGGAGGGACCTTGGATGACCCTGGGAGCAAGGAGACGGATAAGCGGGGATGAAGGCATCACCAAACCGTCGCACACCCCATGGAGGTGGGGATGCCACCAGCCAAGCGGGGACCCCCCCAGCAGGCTGCGATCCCCCATGCAGCCATTGCTCATCCTCAGGGAAGCAATTGTAGGATTGCTAAATTTTTTAGACAGGGAGGGCTGGAGCACAGGAAGGGATCGCACCCCCCAGGCAGGGAAATTCAGCAGCTACCCCCAGGCTTTCCTGGGAAAGAGGGTGGTGAGGAAGCAGAAGGGCCTGAGGCTGAGCTATGTTTCCAGGAAAAATGACAAGGGGAAGATATCTGCCTTCCTCCCCCCCAAAAAACCCAGACTTGGACCTTTGCCAAACTCAGAAAACA
>NW_010124032.1:3307-5085 GCF_000699245.1 Pterocles gutturalis
CTCCATGCTCCCACCTGGGCTGCAGGGATGGACCTGGGGGTCCTGCAAAAGGATCTGCCTCATCATCCCTGGACAAAGTGTGAATAAACCCAGCACAAGGGAGAGCCGAGCTGTAACAGAGGGGTTTTAACTACCTGCCCTCCCCAAACCCCACCTGGAAGAGCAATGACCAAAAATGTAAGCCAACACCAAGAGCTGTAGCAAAGCCCAGGCCCCTCAAAGGCATTCGTGCCCCCTACCCAAGCTCCAGCTGAGCTCTGTGTCCGGTGGGTGCATCCTCCTGGGACGCAGGGTCCTGCAGCACCCTTCCCCCAGCTCACCCCTCCATCCGTGCAGAAAGACGTCCCACACACACCCACCATTACCTGGACCACGGATCCCAGTGCCTCCCAGTCCAACCCACTTTCAGCTGTGGCCAACCCACTTTGAGCTGTGGCTGCCTGCGCCTGGCAGGGAACACCACCTCCCCCAGCAGCACAGGGAAACCCCCCACCACCCACCCAGGGAAAGCCAAGCTACGAGCACAACCCCACCCAGCCACTGGAGAATCCACCCACAGGACACAGTGCTGGGCCCCCAAAAAGCCAAAGCTCCAGCACCAGTTGCCCCAGTAAAGGGGGTGGGGGGTCAGACTTTCCTGGGGTTCACCCTGGCCTGGGCACAAGCAGAGGCTGCAGGGGACTTCTTGAGGGTGTTGGTGGGACATCAAGAAGGTATCAGAGGGTCACAGTCACGTGGGAGAGTCACCTGGGGGTGTCACAGGGTCAAGACTCAGCTCTGCTGCCTCCCAAACAGGTCCTGGACAGCTTCAGGGTCAAGAAGCTTTGCCAGCTGCTGCCTGAAGCCTCACCAGAGATGTCACAAGATGCACGTCCCCATGCATGGGGCACGGTGAGGACCAGCAGCTCCTGGGGGAGTGACAACCCAGCCAGCAGGCCCAGGGTCACAAGGATGAGGCAGGTCCAAGGCCAGCCAGCAGGGTCCATGGCTGCGGTGGGGCTGGGACAGTGACAACACAGCTCAGGGAGAAGCTGGAGGCCCCAGGCTGAGCTTAAATGGGCCCCTGGGCCCATGGTGGAGGTCTCAGGTGAGGCTGTTTAGAGCAATTAAGGCTAATTAGTGCCCTCAGGGCTTCACACAGGAGAGGAGGCTGGGAGGAAGCAGAGCCTGCACCTCATGAGAGGATGGTATCAGGCCCTGGGGCGGGGTTAGCACCCTACTGCTTTTTTGGCAGCACCTCAGCGTCTTCTTCAACCCCAGGGCCGTGCCCATGCCGGGGAGAGGACTGATGTCCCTTTGCCAGATGTGTTTGCCACAGGACTGTGTGACCCCCAGCTGCATGACCCCACAACCCTGTGCCTCCTCCCAAGACCTCCCCACGCCCCCCCCAGCCTCCACCGGGGGCTCATCCACCCGTACGGGGGGGCTCATCCACCCGTACGGCCGTCCCCTGGCAAGGGACCAGGGGATGCCGAGGTCCAGCACCGCAAAGGGTCTCCTAGAGGCAGGAGAAAGGATGAAGGGGGTGAAGTCGGAGCCGGACGGCGCATGGGGGTCCCACAAAGGGGCGTCAGCCTGGGGGGGCAGGTTGTCTGAGGGCTTCCCGAGCTCATCCGCGGCCAGGCGAGCAGGGCCAGGCAGGAGGGGTGTTTGCTCGGGGGCTGGAGTGTTTGCCTCACCCTGATAATGACACTTGGGCTGTCATGCTCCAGCCAACTGCCCAGCCCCAGCCACACGCGGGAGAGGCACAGTGGGACAGACAAACGGACAGGAGGACG
>NW_010124033.1:0-9148 GCF_000699245.1 Pterocles gutturalis
ATTACATATATTATTATTTTTATTATTTTTGTTATACTATTGTTGTTGTTATTATTATTATTATATTTTTTATTTATATAAATTGTCTGCTTTGGAGTAACCAAGGGAGTGGATACAACCTGTTCTCCCGGAGCTATTGAAGGTGGTGGAGGGGCTGCCATGATGCTGTTGCAGGTCCCACAGGTCCCCTTTGACCCATGCAACCAAAAACTGGTTTAAAATTTTTTTACCCCTCCCTTGTTCCAGCTCTGGTCCTGGCAGGGATCCCAGTCCAGCTCTTTTAGGAGGAGCTGCAGCAAACTGCTGGGAGAGGCACAACCTGCTGGGAGAGGCACAACCTGCTCCTGGTTTTGGCACACACGCGGTCGGTGGGAAAGGCCGGGGCATCAGACCCGCTGATTAAACCACCTCAGTGCCAAGAACGGTGCCACTTGAGAATTAAGATGCTGACTCTGTGAGGTTGTGAAAATGTTTGGCATCTTCCATGGGAGCTTCTCAGCGGTCTGGATGTCGGCTCCTGAAGATCCTCCATCCGTCTATCCCTCTGCCGTCTCCTTGGACTGGAAACTGTTCAGGGAAGGGACGGTCCCTCCCCTGCTGCAGCACATTTCTACAGCAGGCTGCCAGTCCTGATACAAAGGATTAATCACGGCTGATAGTGTCTGGACCAAACTCAGCAGCAGGATTACACCCCACCTCCCTAAACTTCTCCCTGGAGATGCAGCTGGAGGCAGTTATCCGTCACTTCGTGCCAGGGAAGGAGGCTGGAAGTGCTGCAAAGCAGCTTGTGCCACTTCCAAGGGTCCTGGGGACACACAAAGGTCTCTGCAGAGCAAGGGGTTATGCTGGAAGAGCATCTGTGGAGCCACCACCCAAGCTGTGGTCCCCTCCCCAGTATTCATCACCTCTCCTTTTTTCACCAAAATGGGCCAAAATAACCATCCCTGGGGACGGATGGATTTCCATCCCTGGGGACAGATGGGTTTCCATCCCTGGGGGACAGATGGATTTCCATCCCTGGGGGATGGATGGATTTCCATCCCTGGGGAACAGACGGATTTCCATCCCTGGGGACGGATGGATTTCCATCCCTGGGGGACGGATGGACTTCCATCCCTGCAAAACTCACTCCAGAGACTTCTGGACCAGTTCGTCCTCATGAATTCCAGGATCCGCCCAGGAAGAGCAGCAACTTAGGGCTTTGGCCCAGAAAGAGTTAAAAATCAATGACATTAATTAAGCCATCTCTGATCTAAAATATACTCAATACCCACAAAGCGGATAGAGCGCCGCACGCTGCGCAGAGGCGCAGGCAGCCTTAATTGTTTGTAATGCTCTCTAAGATGCTTGGAGGAGAGGCGCCGTCGGAGTGAAAAGCAGAATTATGGTGATCTATACGTTGCATAATAAAATACATCAGTATTCCCAAATAAATGCAAGTAATCCAGTTAGCGCTCGCATGACTTTGTCACATACTAAATTTAACAGCTGTCTCCTTTATACACGCCTGCTGCTCCTAGCGTGCGCTCAGTCTTAATTCCCCAGTTAATTGCTTGAGTTTATTTCCTTGTAAAGTGGGTCTTTCTCCACGATGCATAGATGGAGCTTGATCTAATCACTCTTCTCCTCCTGCCGTAAGAACTGCCATAAATCTTTCCCGGACAGACACCATCCTGAAAATCACAGTCAAAATAAGGCTGGATCCTTCCCCATGGATCCATCCCAGCTGGAGGAGGAGGCTGGGGATGCTCAGAGGCGGCAGGAATTAAACAGATCCTCTTCCATCGCTCCTTTGTCACCTCCCGTGGTGTCCTCCATCCCGTAATGAGCCCGCCGGACAAAAGCTTGTCTGAGATGATGAAAAGTTGCACATCAGCTCCAAGGTGCTCATCTGGGTTCCTTTGGCCATTGATGGATGATTAGGGGAGAAGGAACGATGCATTCCAGGGAAGCTGTGGATGCCCCATCCCTGGAGGGGTTCAAGGCCAGGCTGGATGAGGCTTTGGGCAACCTGGGCTAGTGGGAGGTGTCCCTGCCCATGGCTGGCACTGGGTGGGCTTTAAGGTCCCGTCCAACCCAAACCTTTCCATGTTTCTATCCTGGGATGATGGAGACGGCCAGAGTGCTCTGAACATCAGCACATGCAAGTGCAGAGGGACTTTTGAGGATGGTTACAAACTCTAAATCACATTTTAGCACACTTGGCCATCCAAGCTGAACTGGGGGAGGTGTTTCAGCAAGGATGGGGTTGGGAAGAGAGAGAGGGGTGATGGCGGGGATGGTTTATAGCTCTCGAGACCCAAGGGTCTGGTTTGGGTCAGGGCAGGGAGTCCACACCGGGACTGGCTGGGGATATTTGATTGATTAATTTTTTGCCAAGCTGACTCACTCCTCTCAGAGCATGATCGGGCAAGTGGTCAAACTGGCAAAGAAGAGTTGGCAGGAGACAAGGAAAAATCACAACCAAAGAGATTTCTGTAAATCCTTGCAGATTTCTTGCAATTTGGCCAGAACTGACAAGGGAAGGGACAATACCTGCGAGCAGTTCGTAATGCCAAGTTTATCAGTTCCGGCTAATCTATAAGGAGCTGGAATAAACTGATTTGCAAGGAAGAACTGGGCTTTTTAGGAATGCCAGCAGCAACTCTGGGCATGCCCCGATGAGAGGGCTTCTGCTGCAAATCCGATGCTTGGGGATGGTTTAGCCAAAAAGGGGTGAGTTCGCAGCAAAATCTGGGACACCCGATGGTTTCTTGAAGAAACAAAGCAAATTAAAAGCAGGCAAGGCTTGAGCAGTGTTTAGGTTAATGGCAGGAGAACAAGTGGAACAAACTGCTTAAAAATTAGGCTGGAAATTAGAGCAAGTTTACAGACCACCAGAAATATTTCTGAATGGAGACGGGTCTGTTCAGGAGTCGTAAGCACGATGCTGTAATTGCAGGGGTGGCACCCGGTGCCCCAAGAAACATGTTTCATTTTTGAGTCGTTCACTTCTACCCAAATTTTGAGTCCAGCGGTAGTGCAAAGGGTGAGCTGGAACCAGACAAGGGACTCACCATTCTCGTTCCACTTTTTCTTGCATTCCTGTATGAGAAACAGGCTCTTCTCCCACAAAAACAGAGAACAGACTCTTTGAGGAAAAGCATGTCTGGGGCCCAAGGAAGCTGTGTGCTGGACACAGGGGGAAATCCGCATTATTCATGTTTGAAATGCAAAAAAGCATCATATGGGCAAGATTTCTGGAAAAATCATAGAATCACAGAATCATTAAGGCTGGAAAAGACCCCAAGGATCATCAAGTCCAACCGTCAACCCAACCCCACCTAACTCACTAACCCATGTCCCTAAGCACCACATCTGCACGCTTCCTGAACACCTCCAGGGATGGTGACTCCACCACTTCCCTGGGCAAAAAATGGTCTCTTCCCCAAAATTCACACGGCAGCTCTTGCTGGGGGATTTCTGTTCTTGTGCAAGCAAGCTCCTTGCTTCTCTGATGTCCTCATGAACTCGGCTGAGGGTTCTCTTGCTCAGCGGGATTTAGGCTTGACAGGGAAATATAAAAACGCTGCTTTATTGCTCATGTTCATCGGGATTCTGCTGCAGGGATGGAGATGCCCAGCCCTCCTCCATCCCATGCCGAATGCTGATGGAAACCTCTCCCGAGCTCTCCAGACAGTCCCAACGCCTTGACAGGAGCACACACGAGATTGCAACAAGCCCTAAACCCTTTGCTCCGTACCGAGCTGATTCCAACATTACTATTAGGGTTTAATTTTTTTCTGCCTTGTTTGTACACAAATCAACCCTCTTGCAAGGGAGCTCAAAAAGTCAAGGTCCTGGGAACTGCAAAGGGGTTCGCTGTCTTCTCCGCCTTTTGTTTTTTTTCATTTGATTAGCTCAGATGGAAGGATGGACAGACAGACTGAACTGGCCAGAGCTTAGCAATGAAGTCAGAAAGCCGAGATCAAAAGAAAATAATTTAAACTATTAGAAAAGCCTTGTTCCACACAGCTTTTTAAACTCCTCCTACCATATAAAAGGAGAAAACCCTGCGGTCCATAGGTTGATGGAAAACATGCAAACCCACCATGTGCTGTCCTCGCTGAACACGAGCGGCTGGGAGACACTCGCCAGCGGTGAGGATGGAGTTAACCAGGAGCTGAGCTCATCCTGGGACATAATGACCAGCCTCAAGTTCTCCTAAGGGGCCAGGCTGGCTCCATTGGATTCACTCTCTCTCAGGTCAATCCGCAATCAGGCAGCTTTCAGGTTTTTTTTTTTTCTAAATGCACCTTTATCTTCCTACAAGAGGAATGTTTTCTTCCTCCATTACAGAGGTTCATGTATTTTTCAAATGGCAAAATTCAATTTAAACACACACTAGCTGCAAGGAAAGACTTCGGGAAAAATTCCGAGAGAACATTTGCACGGTGTTTAGGGCTTGGTGCTTTGCTCTCCCCTCCGACCCCAAAGCGTTGGGATGCACTTTGTCCTGGGAAGGGATGGCTTGGTCAGTCCAACCACCCCATGTGCAAAAACCAGCTTTGCACAGCCCCTCAACCGTGTTGTCTCACCAGGGGTTATTTTACGCTCCCGTCGGCACAGCGGAGAGCAGGATCCAGCCCGAATTCCATCAAGCTGAGACACACCAAGAAACACGCAGCAAAAGTCCCCGAGCGATGGATGCTGGTAACCGACACCCAGAGCGAAGGAGAGGCGTTCCCAGCTCCCGACCGCGCCGGCGTGGGATCGATAGCTGCAGCCAGCAGCGGGGAGGGATGCGAAGCTCTGCCTGCTCGGGGCAGCATCTCAAACCCTGCGTGCAGGGAGAGGAGGCTTGGCTGGTCCTCCTGCTCTCCTAGATGGGACAAATTGGGACTGAATTATTAATAACCGCTGCAGACTGTCTGGCTGCTACCTCTGCGGGAGCAGCTCTGATTTAGGGCTGGGGAGAGCTGCAGCGCCCATCCTGCCTCCCTTCGCCCCTGGCATGGGTTTGGGCTCCGCAGCCCGCAGCAGGCACAGCATCCTGCATCCCAGCACCTCTCCAGCCCCGGAGCAATAACCTGCCTGCAAGGGCCGGGGTAGGCACAACCCAGGGCCAGGCTCTGTCTAGACATTTCCTTCGGGGAGATGGGGAGACGGCAGCAATTACCGACCCGTTCGTTATTTTCCCTCTCTGGCATTTATTGCCCTGATGAAACCCCACTCTTCATTCCAGCTCGACTCTTTTCACAGCTCTCCTGGCTTGGTTGTTATTGCAACGAGGCTCGCCTTGAGTGATTTGTGAAGGCAGTCACACAGCGCCGGTACTCAGGGGGTGGAATATTAGACACACCAATTAGCTATCTGTGCATAAATTCCCATCTACCTGCTTATCGCGAGCAGATTTGCCTTGCCCGCTTCCTCCATCTGCTTTTTCCTCCTCATCGTTGGAATTCTTAATCAAGAGAAAAAAGCAGCTAATGTGACCTCGGCCATGACGTCATGCAGCCAAAAACGGCTCTTCGGGCTCGTTGCAGGCAGACAGAAAGCAGGTGCTGTGCATAGCAAAGAGAAAGGATGCTCTCCCTGCGCCCCGCTGCCAGGCTTCTCAGCTGGGTGGGAGGATGGAGCATCCCTGCCTGAGCTCTGGGTACCGGGAGGAGGAGGGGGATACAGCGAGAGGGAAGGGTTGGGGATGGCTGGGATGGCACAGGGAAGAGGGGGTGGTTATTGCAGGCGCTGAAAAAAATGTTCCAAAAGTTATATTTCAAGAGAAAAGTTCTGAATTGAAAAAACAAACAAACAAACAAACAAACAAACAACTAGTCAAACCCTTTAATCCTGATAAAAATTCCTTGATGCACGAGTTCGTTATTGCCCAAGAAAGTGAAATACAGAGAAGCACGGAAAATGTTGTGGTCAAAAGCCCAAATCAGAGTTTCACTGTGGTTTCGCACTGGGAAATGTAACATTACAGGGGAAACCATTCCCAAGCCAGATGGGAGACCTCACGGAGAGCAGATGCCCATGGCCCAGCTGGGGCATGGCATGCATGAGGTCCCCGAAATTCATGGAAACAGGGATGGAGCCAGTTCCCATTTAGCTTGTTGCACCAGGCACCTGTGCCAGATTCTTCTCTATTTTTATATTTTTGGAGCTTATACATGAAGAGTGAATTCACCAAAGCATCATGGCACTGAAATACCATTTTTTTTTCTTAATCCAAATAAGGAAAAAAATATCCCAGGCTGTGTCCTTCTGTCTCATGCCTTGCCTTTAAGTAGACAAAATGAGTTTTGCTGGAGAACAGAATTCACAACACGTAACGGTGCAAAGTCACGGTGACTTGGGGGATAGGGATGAGCTGCAATCAAATGTCATGTCCCAGAAATCCCGGGAGAAACGTGGTACAGAGAGTTGCATTGTGTTCATCTTGGCTGATCCCATCCCTGCGCATCCCCTGGGATCCTGAGCTGGGTCCTTCCCGGTGGAGAAGGATGAGAGCAGCCGAAGGGCTGTAACACCACGATCCTCTCCAGCTCGCCTTATTGCCATCACCCACATCGCTCGTGGAGCTGCTCGGATTTGTTTATTTTATCCCTCTCATTGCTAAACAAAAATTGCGAGTCCTGGCACACGGAAATCAAACTTCCAAGAGCAGGGCCAGGCAGGGCTGGTACCCAAAGGCACACTGCCGTGGTTAGCCAGGATGCTGCCAGCATCTCTCTCCATCCAAGGGACACGCAGGATGAGCCAGGCAGACCCGTGTATCTCCCTCCTGGTGGGTTTCCTTCTTTTTTAATCTTTTGTCCCCCCGGCAAGGGCAAAGCTGATGGGTCTTCTGCACCTGAGACGATGCGCAGGCTGCCCCGAGATGTTATTTACAGCTTGCAGGATGATTAACATCTGGAGAGGGAGTCTCATCGCCTGCCATCTGTCACTTTAACAAAGATACGAAGGATGCAGGAGAACAACGCGGCCAGGCAGCACCTGCCCGGCCCAGTGCCTTGATACCTGCCGGGCTTTGCCTTGGAAAAAAAGGACAAGATTTGATGCCACTGTCCCATTGCTGTCCCAGCCTGAGTGACCACAGGAGACAGGTGTTGCCTCACTCCAGACCTGGCCCAAACACAGCAGGGATGGGCAGCAGCAGGGCAGGGAGCTGCCCCCCGCGCGCAGCCGAGCTCGGGGCATTGCCCTCTCCCAAATCAGACACAGAGGCACCAAGAGCAAACTCCAGCTCTGGAGACAAAGTTTCCCCTTTTCTTATTAACTGGGGAAGGCACGCTGCTGGCTTTCCAGCTGTCGTGGTTTGGATGGGGTGGGTTTCCATGAATTTACTGGGTAATTGTCATGTACATAATGGACATATACATAACGGAAATGGGAAATGCTGACATCCCCCTCTTCATCCTCCTGCGCCCGCAGACAGCCCTCCACAGGCACAACCACACCGCAAACGCTCCTCTAACCCTGGGCAAAAATAGCGCATTATAAACGATCCTGCCACTTCCAGGCAGGAGGCAAAAGAGGTTGGAAAAAATTGCTAACAACCCTTGGAAAAGAAAAAAAAATAAAAATTAAAGCAGCAGAAAAAGCCCAAGAAAAAGCAAGCGAAGGCACAAAATCTCTAAGGAACCTGGGCAGCGCTGGATCATCCGCACACTGCAGATCTATACCGTCTGTATTAAATGCAAAAAAACAGAACGGGAGAAAAGCCCTACATCAATGCCGCATTCGGGTGGAGATTTGGAAATGCACAACAGGCCAAGTTACAGCTCCCCGAGCGGCCATAACTCAGCCTGCTTGGACACGCAGAGCGCTGGCTTTGGCTGCACACGCTGCTGACTGCCAAGGCTTGGGGCTGGATCCTGCATTCCCGCTGCATCGCCCTGTCTCCGGGCAAGGCTGGCTCCAAAGGTGGCACCACCAAAAGCCTCGTGAGCCCATCCCTGCTTGTTACGCCCGGGAAATGCCAGTTTTTTGGTGGGAGGCTTGACCGTGGTGGGTCTGGATAGGTGGATTGGTGTGGTGTTACCCATCCTCTTGGGTTTATGGAGGAGAGGAGGGTAGATATGGTCAGGACACAGAATCACAGAATGGTTTGGGTTGGAAGAGACCTTAAGGACCATCAAGTTCCATCCCCCTGCCATGGGCAGGGACACCTCCCACCAGCCAGGTTGCTCAAAGCCTCATCCAGCCTGGCCTTGAACCCCTCCAGGGATGGGGCATCCACAGCTTCTCTGGGCAACTTGTTCTAGAGCCTCACCACCCCCGTTCGCCCCCAGTCCAGCCAGAAATTTGGAGCAACCTTTGCAGGACGGGATAGAAAACAGCCTGGCTCGGGGTGGACACTCGGTACCTCCTGCCATGACCTGCCCCAGGTCGAAAGGCGAAGGATTTGGTGGACCATCAGCATCCCACCCAGGTCTCCATCACCATAACACTCCCCAAAACAGCCCATTCCTCCCCAGTTTTTTCACTGACCTCCTCGCTTGGCTGATGCATGCACGGGATGAAGGCTGGGGTGGAAACCTCAATGCCAAAGGTGCAAGATGCAGCACAGAGAGATAAACCCAAGCAGCCCTTAGGCCAAGGGAGCCGAGGGAGCCTCTGGCCTGCCTCCAGGGAAGCCCCCAGACCCCTTCCAGAGCCATCGGCACAGCCCGACCCTTTGGGCAGTGTTCGGGGCTCTTCCCTACAGCCAAGGGAAAATTGTTTGGAATAAAAGAATTTGAGGAGTTCAGCCAAAGAACTCCAGGTGAGGGAGGTGACAACAGGCAAGCAGAGCAATCTGTCCCTTTAACTTCAGTTCCATTTTGATGCTTAAAAAAGAAGCAAAGAACTCCAGGTGAGGGAGGTGATGACAGGCAAGCAGAGCAGATCTGTCCCTTTAATTTCAGTTCCATTTTGATGCTTAAAAAAGAAGGAGTCAAACCAAATTCTGAAGCAGAACACAAGAGAACCACAAGGAAAAGACTTTTTTTCCTTTCCTAACTCTTCACCCCGTTCAGGTTTTGGCTGAAATGCTCTGGCAGTTTCACAAGTTTTGGTCATCTCAAGCAAAACAGACATTTGTCAAATCAACTTTCCAGGCAATTTTTTTTTTTTTTCCTGCTGTTGGAGCCACAAAAGCCCCAAAGAGGTGGCGCTACATTGG
>NW_010124033.1:9284-12714 GCF_000699245.1 Pterocles gutturalis
CCTCCAGGAAAGCCCCAGGACCCCTTCCGGAGCCATCGGCACAGCCCGACCCTTTGGGCAGTGTTCGGGGCTCTTCCCTACAGCCAAGGGAAAATTGTTTGGAATAAAAGAATTTGAGGAGTTCAGCCAAAGAACTCCAGGTGAGGGAGGTGACAACAGGCAAGCAGAGCAATCTGTCCCTTTAACTTCAGTTCCATTTTGATGCTTAAAAAAGAAGGAGTCAAACCAAATTCTGAAGCAGAACACAAGAGAACCACAAGGAAAAGTCTTTTTTTCCTTTCCTAACTCTTCACCCCGTTCAGGTTTTGGCTGAAATGCTCTGGCAGTTTCACAAGTTTTGGTCATCTCAAGCAAAACAGACATTTGTCAAATCAACTTTCCAGGCAATTTTTTTTTTTTTTCCTGCTGTTGGAGCCACAAAAGCCCCAAAGAGGTGGCGTAACGTTGAGCTCATGGTCCTCCTTTCCCCTGGTGATGGGCTGATGGACTGGGACGATCCATGACGTACCTCTGGCCATGCACCATTTTAACCAGACAACACCCAGCAGCAAAACCCACCCCAGTACAGAGCAAACTGGAAAAAAATCATCCAGAGTCAATGACAAACTCGTTTAACTGAACTTAATGTTTTAGTTCCAGCACAGCCTGGACTCAGGCCAAGACATGGAGCTGAAATGGCCCCAGGAGCTCTGCCGGATGCTCTCCAGCTGCCGGAGAAGAGGTGATTGATATCCAGCCTCGCCCTCTGGGACTTCTCCGCTGCCTCCGCCCCTGTAGGGCAGGAGACAGGACTCGTTTCTGGGTTCTAAGAGATGTGTTAAACCAGTCTGGTTCTCTAAGAGATGGAAAAATGTATTTCTGCCACAAGGGCCCTAACTGATGCTTGGAAATCAGCCACATCCACGTCTTGCTCCACGCAGCCGATTCCCTGCCTGGAGTGAGACCTCGGTGATGGGCACCACTCCATGCACCTCTTCGAACCTATGATGATTCCAAGAGGTGCCTGGAGTCTTGCCACATTCAGCCCCACGGGGATGGACCCAGTGATAACGGGGGAGCTGCTCTCTGCTGTAAGGGACAACCGGCTCCAAAGTGGCCGGTCGGAGACAGCCACGTGCAGGACACGGCAGCATTGTCCCCATCCTCCTCTGCCCCGTCCAGCTCCCACGCCTGGACACCAGCAACCCCCAGGAACGATGAGAAAATGCCAACCCAGAGCAAAAATGCTCCCCAAGGAAAGCATGCCACAGACAGCACCCCCTTAACGCCATTGCTTAACGCCGTCCTGGAAGGTGCTGAGTGGGGACGAGGACCTTGCTTGGCTGTGCCCCAAACCCAGGGTACCACCAGTCCTGGTGCAGCCAAGCCCTGCACAGAGTTTGGTTGGACATAGCCCTCCACAGAAATCCCAGCTGGAAACAGTACCCCCCAAATTGGCTCAGCAGATGCTAAAATGCTGCAGAAATATGTCCAGTACCAGGCTGCTGTCACTGGTGGCTGCAGCTCTGGTCCCCATGGAGGTGACATGAGTGTTGGGAAAAAAAAATAATGTATCATCCCTGCTGCCACAGCAACGAGCAGCTCCTGCCTGCCTCAAACTCCAGAGCCCACCCAGAAGGAGCTGCATCCCTCGTCCCTGCTGCCTGCATGGGCTTCTCCTCCCTGTTGCCTGGGGAGTTTTGAGCACCCAGGAGCCCAAAAGCCAGCGTGCACTCCCCAAAAATCCCACCTCTCACGAGGCATCTCAAGATGGGGTCTGCAGTGGGGTTTGTCCACCCAGTCCCACTGCCTGCACCCGGCTTTGATCCTCAGCTGGTGGGTGCTGCCCGTCCCAATGCACCCTGAGCATCCCATGGGATCCCCCGGACGGGATGCTGCCGGGGGACCCGCTGGGGCAGTGGGTGCCCTTTCTCGTCTCCAAACGCCGATGTGCCCTGAGGCCAGCAGACAGCCCCAGGTTTGCAGGTCTGCACTGCCTCCAAGGCAAAACCGGTGAAAATTTCCACTTCAGCAGCCAGCAGCACAACAGGGGAAGGGACTCAGAGCCCGGCTCAGCCAGCAGAGAATCTGGGGTTTTAATTATTTATGCCTCACCTCCGTGCTACAGTGATGAGAGACAGATCAGGCAGAGACAGGGCTGGATACCGGAGAGAAGGCTGCAGCCCATTTCCCCAGAGAGGCCATTGATATGATTCAGGTGAGCTGGAGGGCAACCAGCCCATGCCCCAGCCCTGCCCCACACCTCTGCCCTTGGAAAAGCGCCTCATCCCTGGCTTTCATCTCTGTCACCGCTTTCCCGGAGGATTTGGTCCCCAGCACCGAAGGGTTGGGGAAGAGCCACCACCTCCAATGTCTCTTTGAAGCTCCCCAGGGATCTTGTTGTGTTGGACGGGGACCAGCCATGGTCACCTGCGTGGCCATGGGACAGCCACCATGACCGCTGTGTCCAGCTTTGAGCCCCCAAACCTATTTCTTCTCCATAAGGGAGTCCCATCCCGAGGAACTGTTGCTCAGGGTTCAGGGTGGCATCACTGAGGCTCACGAGGATGCTCCATGGTGGGGTGTCCACTGACCATCCCCAGCAGGTTTTGCTTTGAGGATGGATATCAGGCGTCCTTTAATTGAGCAGAATTAATTCATCAAAGCTATACTGCCTGGTCCCCAGCTCCCTTCTCCCATCGAGGTCCGCCCCACTCCCATCGGGATGCAGACAGCCTGTCTCCTGTGGGTTCCTCCTGATGCTGAATTGGGAAAACCAACAGTCCCCAAATAATGTGCCATGTCCCTGGGGGGGTGACACACGGGGACAGGACGGGGTGAATTCGGGACACGGTTGCAGTGAGGCTCTGCTGTCCCAGCTGGCAGCGAGCAGGCAGCAAAGGGTGGAGGTGGGATAAAAATGAAAAGAAGATCTCGGCGGATGGCAGGCTGAGCACCGGGCACGGGCACGGGCACGGCATGGCTGCAACGGGATTGTAGGGTGCTCAGCACCCTGAAGAATTGAGACCTTTCTTAGTCACAACTTTAAAGGGATAATCAATCAGATCCATGGGTTAAATCCCTCTGGGATTTTCAGGGGGGAAATTTGCTTAGCAGGGTCTATGGTCAAATCCTTTAATTTCCTGGATTAGGAAGCCAAGACAGCTTGTCATTTGTCCTGCATCGAGGAGGCAACAGAAATCTCATTGCTTCAGGCTTTTCAAACCAACTGCAAGAGCAGCGTGGGACCGGGAGCCCCCAGCCCCCTCCCCCCGAGCGGTGCCAGTCCCCCCCCAGCATCCCAATCTCTGGCTGTGGGCAGAAGCGATGCTCATGAACAGCAGAAAGGAAAACACTTAATATTTTAATCTTGGTTGCGCTCCTAATATTGCTTTCGCCTCTCTCCAGGGAGGAAGGGGCTTTGGGGAGGGATGTGGGGGTGTTGGGGCTG
>NW_010124034.1:0-290 GCF_000699245.1 Pterocles gutturalis
AGGACAGCCGGGCTGAGCTGAGCTGCAGGCGGAGCGAGGGTGCGTGGTCTGTCTGGTCCTCGTTTTGCTTCTCCCTTCAGCCTTCAGGCTGGCTGGGGCGATGCAGTGCAGCTGAGGGAGCTCTTGGGAGCCGCTTTAAAAAAAAAAAAAAATCCTTCCTGGATTTGATTAATTACAACAATCCCCTCCCTAGAAGATCTGGAAAAGAGGAGAGAGAATCACCTATCCCTCCCTCCGCCTTTCAGCAGCTGGCTCATACCCCCCACCCTCGCTTCCAACTCCCCCCCCCC
>NW_010124035.1:0-18401 GCF_000699245.1 Pterocles gutturalis
TGCCGTCCTTGAGGAAGCGGCAGAAAGCCATCCCCGTGTTGAGGAGCCGCTGGTGTCCTCCGCGGTATTAGAAGTGTTTTTGTATAGGAAAGAAAACTTTTGTCTCGGGGAAAACCGAAAGATTTCTCTGTCAAGAGTTGTCACGTGAAGAATTTCAGCCAGCCGCTCCAGAATGCCGCTTGGTGTTCGAAAGTGCTGAACATCAGCTACGTCCCACTCTATTGAAATGCCTTTTTATGAATTTTGGCAACTGCATACTTTGCTTTATCACTCTGCAAATGTGCTCCTATTAAAAAGAAAAAAAAAATGCCCTCAGCTTTTCAACGTTTGATGTGTGTGCTTTATTAATTACCTCGGCCCCATTCATTTGCTAGACATTCTTCTTCTTTGATCAGTTGGTAATGGTGTTCATTTAGGAGAGGTATTCATCTGAGCAGGCCTCAATAGTCTATCAAGGAATTTGAATAAATATAATTATTTCTTATTTTCTAACATGAAGTAGCCCAGGGCTTTAGAAGTAGGAAGGCATGGGAAGAATTGAATTTCTGGGCTTCCTTTAATAGGAGAGCTTTACAGGGCAGTCAATAAATCTGGGCTTGTTAATGAAATATTCATAATGGCTACAATTAGGACCTGTGCTGACTTTATTTTTGAATTAAAAACATATTTTTCAATGGACCTTTCAATATTGCATTTTTTGTTGCCAAGTTGCTGGCTTTGTTGGTGATAGTTTCTGTGTCAATGCCACCTTTCTTGAGTTGAAGAGAAAGGATGTCACATAATATCTATTTAAAACACAACCAGTGTTCATCAGTCAACAGATTTTTGTCAGATTAAATATTCCCATTTAGTAATAGTGGTGAAAAAAAAATGAAAGTAAGCAGGTAAGCAAAAATAATTCCAACACTTTTTTTGAGGATGGGCCTATTTTTATCATTTTTAACCATGCGAGTCTGTTTGTCCCTTAGGGGACTTGGTTGCAGAGGAGGAAGACGATGCAAGATAGTGACATGTTCTCTCCAAGCCTCTGCCTAGCAAAAGGGAAATGTACTGGGGAGCTATCTGTCTGGAGCTTGGACCTGACTCCTCCGTCCCCTGGAGTGATGCAGGTGGGCCAGAGCACCTTCACCAGCACCTCGTGATAACTTTTTTTTGGTGAGAACAAGTGCCTGAGTGATTTGGTTAACAACAAGCACTGTACTATACCAATGAAGCAGCGACTAATACAATGCAAAGGATTAATTTTTATTTCTTTCCCTTCTCCCCACCATGCTCTGACATTCTTCTTATCCCTGTTTTTTTTCCCCCCTCAGCCTCTTCCAGTCTGAAATGCTTATAATTTTTTTTTCTTCTGCTCCTGAAACTAGGCTGGGCCGTTGCCTTCTTTATGTTGGTTCACTGGTTTGTCTTTGCATTATAGATCATGATTGTCTGAAAAGCAGTGCAAACAGCACCCCCCAGTGCCATTCATATACAGTATGTCATGTGTCTTGTCCCAGTACCTGTCTCATGAGGCAGAAACTATGTTTCTCATGTGAGGTGTGGTGCTGAATGTGCTAAACAAATAAAACTCTAGAGACAAAATGAAAATGACCAACAAACCACAGCCTCCAATTCATGTCTCTCTACGAGCCCCTTTCTGCAGAACTCGCATCAAAAGTCAGTATTCTGTGCATCTAGTGCTGGCAGGACCAGACCCTTAAAACCAGACAATCCTCACCTCCCTGGTACGGTATTTATGGCATCGGTGGGGTGAATTCCCCCGCATTTCAAGGCAGAATGCATTCATCTCTACTTTTTCCTGGCTTTTTTTCACCCAAGAAAAACATATTAGCAAACCCATGTTACTAGCTGCTTCCTGCTTCTGTTGTTTAGTGTTTTGTAGCTACCACGGCTGACCAACAAGCTGTAAATCTTGCCTGGTGTTTTGTAACAAAGGAAAAAATAGAATGATTTGTGTTGACTTTTGGTCATCGTGCATCATTATTGATTTGAGGGAGCGTGGTGGAGGAAGGCGTACTGTGTTATCTGTTGCTTGCCGATTCTGCAGGAAGGCGGTATTAGCTAGCAGTCAGTAGAGGGCAATAGAGAAATACAGTTTGTGTTACCTAAAGGATTTGAAGCACTGATGATGTGTTTACAGAAAAGAAAAAGAAGAAAAGAAGAGCCAGGAGGATAGGTGGTTCAGTTTACTACTGGAGACCTGACTGTGACAGACCACCGAGAAGACAAAATTTTCAAAGAGAGCAAAGAAAACCTTCTGCAGCACCTGCGAGTCTCTCCTTTTTTCTTCAGAGTTACATAGGATAACTTAGCCAGAACTTACTGATGACTGCATGTCCAGTGGACTCGGGAATGGACTGGGAGACGTGGGAAGGCACTCTTTGGAAGGAACAGAAGAGGAGGCATTTCAAAGATCCTGCAGGTGACTGAGGTGAGCAAACTAACAGCTTCTCTTTCAGGTGAGATAATAGGTGTTCAGTCAGCTGTATAAAAGTCACAAGCAAATCGAGCAAGTAATTGAAACTATATGAGAATTTTGCTTGTTCAGGCATGCTGGTGCAAGACTAATTTTATCTTGGGGGAAAAAAAAGGATAGCGATGCTGCAAGGGTAAGCGTTCCTAAGCATACGTTATTGTGGAGACATGCTAAAACTGGTGACTTGTTTTATATGCAATATTTTCTGTTAGGACTGTTTAAAACATGCTCATCATTTTACAAGGTTTATGTGCTATAGTTCCTAGACTCTAGTTCACAGAGAAATATACAAAGATGTGAGTATATTTCTTTTTTTTCGAGGGGATTTTTGCCAAGCTTTTGGACGTGTGACTCGGAGGTTCAGAGAAATTTGTTAAGATATTTTGGATGCATGGTGGGAATGCCCTCAGATTCTTCACAGGCTTTATTATCAGAAAGATACTGAGAAGTGATAATGAAGAATACAGCAATAACAAAAAGAGTTAAGCCACAGAAATCAAGGGGCTGACAGAGGGTTGGTAAAGCAGAAAAACCCAAGAGACTAAGTTAGGAAATAAGTGTATGAAACACTTTTCTGTTGCCAAGATCTCAGCTGGTGTCACCATAACACTTGGAAAATATTCTCAGGATGCTGGGAACCATTAAAGCAGTACAGATTATCAGAGGATAAACTTTAACTTCAGCTGCCACTGGTACCAGAAGTGACCAATGAGAAACGTTTGGGAAATGAAGAATTGAAGCATTGACATTCTGGTGGTATCACAGAGCAAGTGCAAGGGTATCTGGAGGTCAGTCAGACAGTACCCATCTGAAGCAAGGAACACTGATAAATAAAAGGAATAAATCTTATTCTAAAATATACCATCTGCTTTGAAAAGCTAATTACAGGAAAAGTTATGTAGTGTTCCTCCTGAGCTTGGATTTATTTTGTAAGTGGTATGATAGGTAAGGCTAAGGCACAGTGATTTGTCTGTGCTTTGAGTGCCAAAATATGTAAAAGATTAACATGATAATTGTTTGTTTATACATTGTTGAGAACACAGATTCCTTGCAGTATGTACATGAGGGAAGTGAAAGATAACATGTATAAAGCATGTCACTATTTTCTATGGGTTGGCAACATCCATCTGACGGGGAAGGGAGTCAGTGAATAGCAGAATCCCCCTGATCTTGAAAGCTACAACTTCCAGTTCCAGCCTCCAATTTTTTCTTCTTTTTATTCCATTTCCAGTGCTCTAGATCTTCTTGCATATCTGCAAATCCATTCTCTCAAAAGATAATAGAAATTAAAGATGGTATTGAACAAAAATCTCAGAGAGAAACATACCAGCAGTTTAAGGAAATCTGCACTTGTGTACCAACTCTTCTTTAAGTCAGTCTCTGGTAGAAATTACTAGTTCTTTATCTGAAATGTGAAGCTCTAGGGCAATAAATGTTGTCTTACAGCTGATACCTGTTTTCAGTGAAATTAGCATGATTGCTTGTTGGTGTTTGCTGAAGAGTTTTCTTGTGGGTCGTATCTCTACAGATATAATCAAAGGGATTTTTTGTAGTGGGGAGCCACACAAGTCATTGGCTGGGGCTGAGAAATGGGGAGCTACTGCTTGCTCCAGTCCAGGCTTCGCTTTGCCTCTGTGTGATTTTGTGGTACGTTAGGCCTTTTTGCTGTCAGCATATGAAGTGGCCATCCTGGCATCTTGCCTACACTGAGGGCTAGGCTTTGAATGGCAGGCTGCAGATGTACAAGGAGGCTCTCCTTGCATAGAAGTTATGGGAAGGGCCGTGGTCTGGTTGTAGTGTCCTTCAGTACGTAGACAAATATACTCCTATGCCAGTTCTGGATATGAGTCCTTGTCATCTTGAGCCACAAGAAACTATTTCTTCATTTTCACTCATGAAACGGTTGTCTAAAAATATTGAAATCTCAAGATGAAGTTCCACCTGTGCAAAATATGCTGCTAATTAATGTGCTAATTGTCATGTAAACCTCTTTGCTTAATGAGACGTGAAATAGTCCCTACTGTGAGGAATATCATTGTGCTCAGGATTTGTCCCAAACGCTCAGGGTCATTTATTGCTGTGCTGCAGCACAACCCAGGTCTGCTATTTCAGCCTCTTGCCAAAATAGGAACGTTTTACTTTCTGATGAGTCATCTGGGTTTCACTCAGATCTGGTGAGGTTCCCCCACCCTGTTCTTCTTCGCTGAATAGTCCAGCCCCTGCCCTAGAGGCCTTGTTTTCCCAGACAAAGATGGGGTGGAACCTTCTTCAGCAGCTGTAGGCTCCATTCCTTAATTAACTTGGAGGGGACTGCTAATGAATGATACTGAGCATTTTTCTCTGTCACTGGAGCTGAACGTGCAGCATTCTTAGCCTTTTCTGGCCTGGAGTATGGCAGAGCAGTGCTGGCAACTGAGTTGGGTTTGCCACACACTGTGCTAAACCTTACCTGCCTCAAGACAGGGAACTAGGTCAACCAAAGGAGATATTTTCCATATTGGTCGTATTTACTTATGAACAACACAGAAGAGCTATATTTTTCAGGAAAACATTTCTTCCTTTTTTTTTTTTCCTTTCCAATGCAAAAAGGGGATAGGGGAAGTCTTCGGGTTTTATTTCTTTTTACTTTCTTTTCCTTTTAATTCTGTTGACCTGTTCTAAGGTGGCACTGGTTTGAGCATGAGCTTGGACTAAATGACCTCTCTAGAGGTTTCTAACCTTACCCTGTAATTTTAAACACTCGTGCTGTTATTTTGGATTCTTCCTGACTACAGATTACCTGAGAGAGGGAAGAAAACACAATTATTTTAAGATAATTTTCTTCCCCTTCCTAAGCTATTATTTTAATTTATTTGAAAATGGACCAGAGAGAATAAAAACCAAGTACTTCGAATAAATAACTGTGTCATGGAATAGTTCTTTGCAGTTCTTAGTTTCTGGGTTTTGTGTTTCTGGGTTTTGTCATAAACGCTTTGGCTATCATGTTTAGGCTGCTTAGCAGAATTGCTGTTATGCAGAATTTAGTCAGCTGAGGGCTAAACCGTTGAGGGCTGTACTCCCTACTGCAATCAAAAAGTGGCTTCTCACTCATATTCTGAGATGCTGCATCGTTGCTGATTCTTCCAGTTTTATGCTTGGTGAGTCAGATGGTGAGAAAGGGTGGAATATTTACCACTAAAGTATGTGAAATAATGTGAACTTGAAAGACTCATATCAGTTTTTCAGTAATCAATTTTGGCTAAATTCATTCAAAATTAAACTGTTTGCCTAGCTGACATCCTTAATTCATCACCCTTGGTGAGACTGAGATCTTCAAAGCCATCTTCTATTAGCTTAAATTATAAAGCCTGATAAAGTGCACAGCGGACATGAATCTTTAGAGATTACGGGGATGGATATAGTTTAGACACAAGAGAGACAACAGAATCAAACTGATGCTTAGAGTGAACTTTAAGCCCGAGTTTCACTGTTGAATATGGGTAGATGGTGCAGTGCTCCTTATCTGCTTCAAAACTTCTGCCGAGGCATAGTGGTAGCACAATATTGTACCTGCATTGGGATGAATGCAGTTGAGTTTTCATTGCTGATAATGTGGCATTGCCCCTGAAACTTATTCCTCCTTTAGAGGAAAAAATGGAATGGAGAGGATGTAACTGCTTTGTAAGGCTAAAGCATCTACAGTAAAGAGGAAGAACTCCACATAACAGTAATTTAATTAGACTGCAGTATTATTGTCCTGGTTAGTGATGGAAAACAAGAAACTTCCTCAGTGAGGTTTGTATTACAGCTGCATAATTCCCCAATACTGAAAGGGACTAGCCTTTCTAAAGTTGCCTTGCATACAAAGCCCTCAGCTTTCCTGTGTTCCTCAGAGATTTTGTACAGAAAACAAAACAGCAAGGGGCAGATGGTTCAACAGAATATTTTCTTCTAAAACCCCAGAGGTCTCTGCTTAAGCATCCCAAGTCGCTCAAAGTAGTTATATGCATGTGTGTTAAACAAGCATCAACATCAGAATTGTCCTTAACTCAGTACTTAAGTGTGGGGAGGGGCTGGTGCAATCTCCAGACATTTTCCAGAAGGCCCATAGCCATATGCTTTTATGTATTCTTTTCATTATTATTAGATAATGCTAACCATAGGGTTCATGTATGGTCTGCATCAGTCTCCTGAAAGGACATTTTGGCCCTCGGTGAGGAAAAGACTTGTTTTTCCTCTTTAGAAAAGTAATTTTAAAGTGGCCAGGATGATGGCATGGCAGACATAACAAAGTTTGTCAATTCATAATTGGGCTTAGTTTGTGCAAATGAAACTTTTTCTTTACTGTTTCCTTAAGCAATGTTTTCCCGATGAAAATATTTGTGTTTTGAGGTGGGTTTTGTTATTTTTTTGGTTTTGTTTTGTTTTGTTTTTTTTACTTGATGTCACCCTTCCCCCTAAGCCAGTCTGAGATCCCTGCATCCCTTAGCACTGTTTGGAAAAAAAAGATCTGGTTATTATGAGAGCGTGGGTGAAAGACAGGACAGCGTAAAGCCTGAAGGAGTAAAAGTCCAGGTAGAGATGTACTGGCAGGTCTATGAAGAGCTTGTCACAGTGCCTGTTGGCTCTCTGTTTCTGTTTCGTTTGCTCTGCTGGTTAGTTATTTACTTGAGTGCTCAAGTACCATGGTGATGGACATGCTACCAGTGCCACAGACCCAGCATGCTGCATATTCATTAAAACATTATTTTAGAAAGGAAACCCAAAATACAACTTTTGAAAATCCTCAGCATAGCTAACATGGCCATTTACTTTCCTTTCTAACAATACAAATTAGCATGATAGGATATAGGCTTCTTCCTCCCATTTTAGGTTTTTAATTCTGCTGTTGATATCCACAGCTTTCTCATTAAAACATAAGTGGTTTGCAAGGCTTCAAACTTCTTCTATATGTTGAGTATAGCACATTTGTGCGTTGGCCTTTCTGTGCAGCTATTGAGATGTTTGTTCCATTGTCATCAATATTGAAGCCAGGGAAAAGGCCTTGGAATAAAAGCCAAATGCGTCTTTGGTCTATTAAACCCCACTGGTTTGCTAGTGTTACCTTTGTGAAACTAGGGGTATAAAGTGCAACGTTTAAAATCCTGGCCAGCAACTGACTGCTGGAATGCCAGCCAGCAAGGTACTGTTCCTTCTTCTCTAAATATGAAGGCTTCTGACTGAATAGCTCCTTTGCAGCATCTCTTCTGCAGTGTCATGTTTTGAGGTCTGATCCTCACACAGACCTCTGTTGCTGTTGTTACTTTTTATAGTGCAGTGCTGTTTATATCTCTGTTGGAATATTTATGGTGGGTGCCCCTGAAAAGTTAGCACTGAGCAACAGTTTCTCACAGAGGGCATTACTGTGCTAGCATCCCTCCAAGGTAACTGCAGAACATAGAAACAAATGTTACCTCTTTATCATGAGTACCTTATGAGTTTGCTCCTGGTTTTGGTATCTTGAATTGTTTCACAAATTGCTGCTCTCTGAACACTGGTGCCTGGAGCAGATTCAACTAGCATGCTGGCAGTCTATGAACCCCCAGCACATGACGTGCCCAGGAGGTAAACTAAACCACAGAGCAGGGAATTAGAGCGAGATGTAAGATATGCATCCACTGGAGCTGGATAATTGTTCCTCAAACTCCACTGATCATAAAAGCTTGCTTCAACTTTTGTTGCAGCCCTCAGGAAATGGAGAAGACATGCTTTCCCTCTTACATTTCTCTCACATGATAAAAAAGTACCAGATGTTTTTTTCAGGCCTATCTTACTACCTGCTCTGACAGCAATTAGCTCACCAATTGGTATGGACCAAGTTCAATTAATATATGGTAAAAGCATGCAGAAAAGCTCAAAATTCAGACAGTGATGCAGAGACGCTGTTGTCTTCCTGGCATGAGGTAGGAAGAGCCTGTGATGCACTGCTTGCCAGAAACTGGAGGTGCTTACAAGCAGTGTGAAGACAAAGCAACACCATTTGAATCTCACATGTTACTGATAAGAAAAGAAGTATAGTAAAGACACTAAATATGGCAATCCTGTTAACATTTCTGAGGAAAGGGTGAGTGAGATTTGTGGGAGTTGTGAGTCAGGACAGCAGTCTCCTCCCTAGCCTGTCTCCTGCAAGATCTGAGCTGATATTGTTGCAGGGGCGGTCGGAGAGAGGCCAGGGCTTACCCTTTGAGAATTTAAATTGGAAGGCATTGGAAGTGAGATCCCCTCCTCTCTATCCTTCTGCAGTATGGGACTTTCCAGCTTGGCATTATCCTTGAGCTCTCTAGGATCTACAGATCCTTGTAAAATGTACAGGTACAGCAACTCTTCTCTGTTCTGGTGTTTTACTGGGAAGAAAAAACAGCCCTTGAGGAAAGTGTAAAATGAGCCCTGCTTGCCTCCTGTACCTCTCCTGACACCAGGAGTGAGTGCAGGCAGCGTCACGTCTCTCTCACAGGTGGAAGTCAAGCCAGATTGCGCAGAAAGGCACCAAACAGGGTGCAGGCTAGTATTGTGGGGTATCAAAGTCACACCTGAACAATCCTGGTGCCTGTAGTATGATTGCAAAACTGGGCCGTGGCATGAGAATGTAGACTACTACTATTGAGATAGCGAACAGTGCAGACTCTATGAGTTTTCCTATAAAATGCTTTTATTGCTGTGATGTTGGCAGTAATGCAGGCAACCCTTCCTGCCAGCCATTTCCTCTTTTTCACTAATCTGCAGTAATTTCTTTGGTGTTCTTTGCATTAAACCTGAGAGGTATTCCTGGCATTCACAGGTATGGTTCAATTACCTCTCTGATCCTTCCCTTCTCAAGGGTGTTCCAGTTTTGAGAACCACCCTAGGAACACGCACGAGTGGAGCGTGGATAGGGGCATCTCCTGCCAGCAGATCTGTGCACTTGTTTTGTTCCATTGACTATTGTCTGGAACTTGGCATGCCTTTGGAATCTTTCCTAGATGAGCAGTTCTGGATTATCCACCAATTTTTTGTGAGCTGAAGTGAAAATAAACATGAGCTTAGGGCTCTGAGCTCGCGAGCCCAGGCTTTCCCAATGTGAGCCCAGAACTGAGAGTTTTAATTTTTCCTTTTATGGATTATGATCCAGTGACAGAATTAGGTTTTGAATCTGAATGGCATCCAGGTTCTGTGATACTCATGTAAATACACTAGCTGAGTGCTTCCAGTACATTTACAGCCTTCTTTTCGTTTCTAACTAGTGGTGTTTTCCTTTTTAGCTACAGTGGGAGAAGCTGTAGGATTTACCATTGGTATTGGTTTGGTACCTTATGATGGTAACAAAATCTGCAGATGTAGAAGCATCATAAACACTCAGATATGAGGGTCAGAAATTAGTCCATTTCTGAACAATCTTAATGTCTGTTGGAATGGTCAGAGAAAAAGTTTAGGTTGCACAGCTGCAACGATTGACTGCTCACTTTCAGAAAAGCAGATCCATGATTTTTCTGTCCTCAAACACTTGGTAATTTTAGTTTGAAACAGTAGGCCCAAATCCAAACTGAGTTCAAGTTTTCCAAGTGTGTAATCAGTACACCTGGAATTAAAAGAATGCAAGGAAAGGAAAGCAATCACCTGGTCTAGTACTGAAAGGGTTAATGAGGATTTAAGGAGGAAATACGAAAAGGCTCATAGAGTTCTGTTTATTTTTTCAGTCTCTTTGCTATCCGCCAGTCCTTTACATGAGTGACAAATATTTTATTAAAAAATTAAAAATACATTTTAAAGACTAATTTAAGAAACTGAAGATGCAGTACTAACTTTGGAAAATTGGGAACTTTGTTGTCTGACACAATCTTACTTACATTTGTGACTAAGGGAAAACTCGATTATTTCAGTGGATTGCTGGAGAATTATATGTGAATCTCACTTTATCCATTTTCAACATATTGACTTGGAAGCCTTCAGTTTCAAATAAGGTAAAGGTGTCAGGGTGAGTTTGTATGGAACAGATGGGTTTTCCAGAAAAAGCCTCCAATTTTATAAACTCACTGAAAGATTCATATGACTGGCAGGAGACGAATGTTGTGAATGTTTGCTGGTCCCACTGAAGTTTATGCTACTTTGGGAACTGACTTCAGCTGAATTAGGATTTTGGTTATAGACTGGTATAAGTGTTGAAGATTAAAACACTGATCATTAAAGCTGTGTCATATTCTCAGCAATGAACTGATGTTCTTTTGGCTTAAGTTCAATGCTCTTTGAATGAGAACCTTTGATTGATACATGTAGTGTTTCTCAACTGTTCTTGTGGGTGCATTAAACTGATGTCTTGCTACTGTTTGTGCAGCCACTAAAGAACCAAGCAAAAAAAAAAAAAAAAAAAAAACCACCAAATCAAACCAAAACCACACACCCACCCCACCCCCCCGAAAATATTTATTGAAGTTTGGTGGCTGATGTTGAATGTGCTTGTCTTTCCCTCTTGCAGCTGCAGAACATACTGGAATTGCAGGTGGGTTGTCCAACAGCTCCCTTTCAGACTGTTGCCAATCCTACTTCATGGATCAGCCAACAACTGCCTCCTGAATTGTGCTTGCACCTGTTTCCTCTTCTTCTGGAATAAACAATTTTGTCTGAAAAGAGCATTGACAAAGGCTAAAGTTGTGCACCTAGCCTGGCCCACTGATATAAAGGAAATCATATTTTCTTGATGCTTGTAGAATGAAAGTGGCACCAGTTACCATGGAAATAGTCAATTTATGAAAGAAGTTTGGAGGGAGCTGAACATCACCACTAATCTAAGAGATTGCAGTCAAGACAAAAGGTTAAAGTTGGAGATGTGCTAATTAGGAGATAGCTGTGTTTCTGATCATATGGGGATGGATACAAAGGAATGCTTTTTGATAAAAATGCTGTTGTCCTGGCTAATCCTTTGAACCTATTATTTTGAATACACAACACGGATTAGATTCATCCCTAGTATAAATCCACTGATTTGTGTTGAAATAGGTGTAAACTTAATGGGTATAAATAGGCACTTGAAAGATTCTTTCAAATACTTCATTAAAATGTATTTTAAGAGTTATTTTTTCACATGCCCTTTTTGGAGACATTTTCATGGGTTTTGTTTTTGTATTTTGCAAGCACTGATGTCCTCTCTGTTCTTTTCTTTCTGCTCAACACATTTGCTGAGGTGCAGAAATTACTGTGGTTCTTCAGATTTCTCCTTAAATGTGCTGAAAATGTTATCAGCAAATAGAGAAAAGGCTTTGTTATTTTCGCTGCACTTCCTCTGTTGATTGACTGTGCCAAGACAAAGTGACTAATACAGTAAAGTCATCATCTGCAAACAGGAATGTCTGGGCCAGATCCTCTCTGCTTATACAAAGTGCTAAATCTTCACTGTCTTCAGGAGAGCTGCATCTCTCCACAAGTTCTGAAAATACAGCAGTGTACTATTTCTGTTAAATTTCTCCACTTTAGAGCACTGAAAACCCATCTGAAAAACTCAGAGCAGCTAATAACAGTTTTAAAACAATTCTGTAGTTTGCCCTGGATTATTTCATAAAAAGACTTAATTATTCTTAATTAAAGCTCTTGTTGATTATATTTGTGTGAGCCCTAGCTATTCAAATAATATTGGGTGCTATATTCTTCTAGTTATTTATTTTCACTTACAAGTAGCTTGCATTATCACATAAGCCTTTATCTGTGTAATTAGTTTTACATGGATTTTGTAATGAAGACTGTATGTGAAAAATGGAATGATGAATGTTGTTGGATATGTCCCTCAAAATGACACCAGTAAAAGCAGTAAAAATATTACCACCATGCTATTTACAGAAGAGCTAAAGGACATTCTGTGACCTGTAGACGCAAGCAATGGGTGTGGCAATTGTAAAGGACATTATAGCATGTGATACATCCAGCTGTATCTCAAGCTCCAGCTTGAAAGCTGTTATTTTTCCCTAACTCTTCTATCTGGGAGACCATTTGCGAAACTCATAGGCTTATTGCTAGGTCCCTTCTTTATAGCCTGAATGAATGTGTGGCATGTATACTGCCCCCCACCCACTCCCTTCCCCCGTGCTATTGTTGCTCTTTAACTTAACACTTCTCCCACCTGTGGGTGTCTTCCTCAAGGCATTTCTAGGCAGTAGTTATATCCTTACTTACCTCTTATTTCTAGGCTAAACAACTTAGCTCTGTTAGTATCTTTGGATGGAGGATCTTCATTCCTTCACTCATTTTAGAAGCTATTGTCTGCACTTCTCCCCATTTGAGTTCATCTTTCTTGAACGTGTATAGGATTTCTGGTGAGGTACTTTGGACATGATCGCAGATGTCTCCCAGGTTCTACTGAAAATCTCTGTCCTCATGTCCTACAGTCTCACTTGCCTTTTTCATCATGTTACCTATTCAGTTATCCTCACATTGGCAACTACAGTCCTCATTTATCTCTACCTGGTCATCTCCCAGGTTACATTTGAATTTTCTGCACATGATCTTGCTGTTTACCCCATGTCTATGGCTCCCACCTTCAAGCTGCTCTTTTTGTGTAGTTTCACTACTCTTCTGTATTGACACTACCAGAATACCTGCATCACAATGATCAAGAGCTATGAAAGGACAGCAGAGCTGCAGGATGGGTCCTGAAGACCCCTCACTGCTCATTTCAATTGACTTGATGCATCCTGTCTTAATGGCACTTACCTGGTTACTACTTCTCCTTTAGCTGTTTTTTAACCACCAAAAAAGTCTTGTCCTTACTCCTCAGATTCCTTAATAATTATGTCAAATTCATTCAAGTCCTGAAAGATGAGAACTATTACACTTCATCTGTTCAGAAAATCACCTAATCTAAGAAAACTATATGGTTTTGTATGGCGTCCCTTTGGTAAATTGCTGTTGCATTTTATCCCGTTTTTCATTTGTCTCTGTGTCTTTATATATTGTCTCCTTCAAAGTATATTTTAAGGCCTTTCACACTAATGAGGTCAAATGAAATAGCTTGTAATTTCCCAGCTGCCTTCTCTTATTTTTCTTCACTTTTTTTTTTTTTAATGAAAGAAACCATATTTACTATTTTTCAGTTTCACTCACAACTTTCTGGTGCTACTAAAAAGATTTGTCACTGGACCAGCATTACACGTGTCAGAAATTTTTATAAGTCAGAGACAGTGATTATCCAGACTTCTAGCTTGATGCATTTAACTTTTTGAGTCAAGCTTTTGTGTTAGCTGTGGTAGTTTCTACTTGCATATCCATGTTCTCATTATTCACTCCATCTTTGTCTCTAAACTCAACTTAAAACTTCTTATTGGAAACTGTGGCAAAATACTCATTCGGGGCCTTCCCTTGGGTTGTCTCTAATCTCTAGTCCCTCCTCCCTCCACAGTGGCACCGCATTTTTCCTTGTCTTTTTTTATTTATGCTACCACAGAGCCTTTCACTATTTGTTTTCATGTTCTTTGCAAAATATAACTCAGTTGGGTTCTTGGCAGTTCAAACTTTATACTTCCTGACCTCTCAGATATTTTTAGTTTGTGGATGGTACCTTTGGCATTCTGTGTGGACTCTGCATATATCCAGTACCTTCTTTATGACATGGTTATTCATTCAGTTTAGAGCTGGGATCTCTTCTTACACGGTTCCACTAGGTGCTGGCTGCAGCTTTGTAAAAGCTACTTGTTCAGTTTGCTGTCCCTTTTCTGCACTACAGAATAGACGTAATGTATGAGAGTTTAAATGCCATTTTTATTGTCATTTTACAATGCTTCACTATGCTAGTGCAGTTCTGAAGTTCCTAGGCCTACTTTGCTTCTCTCTTACATAAATAATCCTACTTATGTCGTAATCAAAGCTATGATTATTTGTGTGAGAAAAGGTTTGCAGATCAGGGTCTACATTCCTTAAAGTACTTTCACCAGGTGCAGCATTTTTTCACAGTGGTGGCTTTTTTAGCTGAACTGTAAAAGCTGTTTAGGAGATACATGTGCAGTATCAAAAGAAGTGCAATATTTTGGAAGATGAAAGTCCTTGGAAACCAAAGGATGCAGGGATTTGTCCAGGTGCCTAGTATTTCTCTAATAGCCTTTTGCCACTTGACTCAGGTTTTATTTCTGTCTTTTTAAGTATTATTAGATTTTCTTTTGGCACCCTGGTGATTTGCAAATGTACAAGTACTGTACTGAGTGCTTAGGAAAATGGTCTTTCACAGAGCTAAATTGTTGCATGGAGAAAGTTCCTTGGTAGCTACTTATTACTTGGATTTTTGTTAGGTCTCAAGATATATCATGGCTGTGTTGCATTAACACTGGAAAAACATATTTATCAGCAGACGCTGCCCCGAAGAGCTTGCAACTGAAATAAAATACATTAATGACCAAAGGAAACATTTTTTTATGGTCACTATGAAATGTGGGAAATAAGCCAGTGTCCCTCATCCAGGGCATGACCAGTAGCTGAACCCTGTCTCCTTGACTTCTCACTCTCTCCCTCAGTTGCAGGCAGATTTTTCCTATTTTCATCCACTGCAGTCATTAATAAGAGTAGAAGATTTCAGTAGGATACCTGGAATGAAGAGAGACAAAATTTCATTTATTTTCCTGCTGTTCCATTTACTTTAATAATCTGTCACTATATGACAAGTAGTTGGTAGAAGAGAAAGCATGGTATGTTCTCTACTGGTGCCATTGCATTTTTTAGCCAGTCCAGCAAGGGAGTATATATTACCTATTAATCAATTACAGGGAGAAGGCAGTGGTCAAAACCTGATTTGGCCGCTAATTTGCAAATTTTGAGCAATAGCCATGAAATGACTGAACATAGAAGTAGATGACAATGCAGAAAATATTTTTTGGTACATAAAAAGCTTTCTTTTAAATTGAGCCTATTCATAAGTAATTTTACACACAATTCTAAGAAGATATTAGGAAGTCTCAGTATATTTAGATTTTCAGATTAACTGGGGAGCTGCACAAATGTGACCTGAATTATGACTCTCCTGTGGTTAATACTTATAAATCCTTTTCCTGCTACAAGTAAATTATTAAATAGATTTAAAATAATGAGCTAATGAAAAAGGCATTATTTTTTTTTTTTAATCTTATGGACACAACTGCTTTGAATAGTGCCATTTTTTTACTGTGGGAATGAAAAAAACTCCTCCAAATCTTTTCAGTGTATAAATGCATCCAGTTACTTCAGCCACATTTCAGTGAATCTAAGTTTGACCAACAAAACTTACCTGGAATGTCACTCCTGTGTGTATCAGAAAGATTCAGGAGAGATTAGTGAGGAATCTGTATGTTATTCAGTGCTTACCACTGTGTCAACTTCACAGCAAGGAAGGATCTTGGGTCATAGGAAAGAAAAGGAAACAGAATTTAGTTATGAAGAGTGTCATCTCATGCACATACAAAGCTATTACTTCCCTCTCTGGCAGCAAAAGTACATATTGTATTTACCAAGAGAACAGCAACAAATCTCATAGAAGTGCTCACATAATGTTATATTAAGGAATTTCAAAGAAATTCTGGTCAAGGTGGTACTCTGGCTATGAATACCTGCAGAATTGTCTGGTACCAGCACAGTGTTGTAAAGAGCACTACAAGAGGGTTTCTGCTGGCACCAGTGTTGCAGTTACTCACCCAACAAACCTTGTGCTCAGTAATTCATCTCAGCAAAAAAAAAAAAAAAATAATCCAAATAATTTTACCACTGGGAATGTTTTTTTCCCCTGTCTCTGTTCTAAAATAGACAACATAAATCTTTGTTTTGTCCTCTTGTTCTGATGGTTTTTTTTTCAGGAAAGAAGGAAGTGTTCAAACAATTAGAAACTTTTCCATCAAGAATGAGGAGGGAATAGGTTAAACGGGGATGATAAATCATGATAACGGAAAGCTGCCCCTTCCAGTATATGTGCTGGCTTTCTGAGCAAGATTTTCAGAAAACAGTATCTTAGTCTTAGGTTTTGTACTCCTGCAAGAACTTTTCAGGAAAACAATTCTACTACATCAAGGACACTCCCTCTGTTAACAGCCTGTTAGAGTGGTGGGTGTTGATTTAAAATCCAGAGGGACAAAAATAACTGGTTTAATTTTTAGATGTGTAAAATGTATAGATCACTAGTTGAAAAAGCTTATGATTTCTTTTAATGCTTATTTGTTAAAACTAATGCATATTTTTAACTTGGCTTATATGTCTCTGTTAATTTTCCTTATCTGTGGAGAAAGAGCTACAATACAAATAATGTGACATAGGTATTTATTCATCAGTCTGTCCAAGCAAACTGACCTGATTAAGGTGAAAATTTTTCATTGCAGCAGTTTTCAAGTGGTGCATTAGGAGCTTTGTCATGAAAGGCAGGATCTTTTTGAACGCTTATTTTAATAAAAAACCAAAACCACCTCAAAACCCAAATATTCAACCACAAAATCATATTATTTGTAATTCCAAAGAGTCTCCATAATACCTTCTGAGTATTACAGTTTAGATGCTTCTTGCTCCTGTTTGACTTAGGGGCCTGTTTTCCTGTCTGGACCTAATCTTCCGTAACGTGCCACTGTCTCTGCTTTATGGCTATGGACAGAGCCTATTCTCTGATGAATTGAGGGGAATACAGTCTAATAATGTAGTCACACAAGGGAATGAGAATATGAGTCACTCAAACTTTAATATCTGTGAGGGCCAAAAGCTTGTATTTAAAGCTCCTCTGGAAAATTGAATTCTCTGCAAAGGAAAAAACCAAAAATATTTTTAATTACCTCTAGACACCTAGTTCTCATTTACTGTTGAATATATGTGGCAACTTCCTTAAAATTAGTTCCCAAGAAGTGAGCTGTGCAGAAACCTAGCGATGCATGTGAACACTCAGTCTGACTTTATATAATTACTTCATCCAACAGGAGGAAGAGACTGGTAATGGTAAGTTAAGAGCACGTTGGGCTATTGGTATTCTGAAGCCATACTTTATTTGTACAGAGAACTTTTTGTTGATGGCTCTATTAATCCTTTGTCTCTGTTGGTAGCATTTGAGAGAAAATGCATTTTTTACACAAGTGGTGTACATGTGGCATGGCCCAAGCAACTAAAATCCATCTGTGAACTACAGTGTCTGTTAATTCAAAATCTGAGTAACTGTTGCTCAGTGCAACTACAAGACTCTTGAGAATCTGATTTGCAGAAAGGCTGTTTGCCCTCATCTTCATTGGCTTTAAGTCACTGTTTCTAAAGCTTTGATTTGGACAGGGCACACCACAGCTCTGCAGTTAACCTGTAGCTCTGCAAGAGACTGTAATGGGGAAAGCCCAAAGAAAAAAATCCAGGGCCTGCTGGGACAGTTTATAAAGAAGGAAAAATGGGAGGAAAATAGTCAGATAAATGACATCATATAACCCTCCCCAGTATAATTTGTGATTTTCAGATTTTGAGCATTTCTTAATTTGATTTGCAGGTGATGATTGCCTGAATAAGTAAATCTTAGAAATTGTGGAGACTGCTCAGCCATTTGTTGTGGTATCACTCCCATATGAGGAACCTGTATCACCATCTTTCTTCAAGTATCTTTTCTCCTGTGGTAAGTTTTTCAGACAGGAGTGTTAAGAAGAGGGAGTGAGGTGAGTTCTGGAAAGTCCAGCTCCGGTCCTAGATTTTGTTGGCAAAACTGGAAGCTATAGTCAGTAAACCTAGTTGTACTCATGTTGAACACATGTAAGGCTGTACCTATGTATGCCATAGACCTAAATTACAGCTGTCACTAACTGTAGTTTGTATTTCCTTTGTCCCCATAACGTGGACCATATTTGCACAGTGTGTAAAATTTCTCTACTTCTCTTATCTGAAATTAATTTTTTCAATAGTGGCATTTGTATTTGCAACTTATGACTTTCAAAGTGACGTCAGATCCTCTGAATAATTAAAAAGGAGCCTCTATATTAAT
>NW_010124036.1:0-26962 GCF_000699245.1 Pterocles gutturalis
GGCCCTAGCACCCTTGCCGGGAGCTAGGCTGGACCCCCCGCCCTCCCCCAGAACAACCCAGGGCTGGGGCCTTGCCCCTAGGGAAAGCCCTGAGAAACTCTGTTGGGCTGTGGTGTGCAGCCAGCTGATTTTGTCATAGTGCTTGACTGGGGTGTGCTCTGGGCTGGGGAAGGGCTCAGCTTGTCTAAAATGGCCACTTGCTGCAGGTTGGCCCTGGTGCTGCACCCCTCTGGGCCCTCCAGAGCAGCCCTCGGCCAGCCAGCTCTGCTCCCGAATCTGCTGCTCGCTCTTGTGGGCCCCAGGGACTGGGGCAGGTGGAGCTGGAGACAGTTAATCTGGCCGCAGCATCTGTGGGACAGCCCGGGGATGCCAGTGTGGTGAGATGGAGCAGCACGTGCCACGGGCTGTCCCCTCTCTTTGCACAGCTAGGACAGGGCAGGATGCAGCCCACCTTGTCCATTATCGGGGTGGTCTGGTAGTTCGCAAACAGTGCTCCTTGATGAGCCATCTGTGATGAAGCTACATATATAGGACTCGTGTTCATCTTCCAGAGCAGATCTGTGCTCCTGCATGGGGCAGAACAGATCTGGGGGGTCACTAAAGCCACAGTTAGGGTTGTGGAGCTGCCTCCCTGGTTCCAGCTTCTGCCTGCAAGCAGCTGGGAGATTGGGGTTGGTAGTTCGCAAACAGTGCTCCTTGATGAGCCATCTGTGATGAAGCTACATATATAGGACTCGTGTTCATCTTCCAGAGCAGATCTGTGCTCCTGCATGGGGCAGAACAGATCTGGGGGGTCACTAAAGCCACAGTTAGGGTTGTGGAGCTGCCTCCCTGGTTCCAGCTTCTGCCTGCAAGCAGCTGGGAGATTGGGGTGCTGGCTGAAGCCCCCTGCTCTGGCACATGTTCCCTTGCTGCCTTACAAATGGGCCGTCTGCCCCGTACAGGTGAGGGAGCAGTGTGCTCCAGGCAGTTGATATTTGCTGCATTTTCATACCTGTTGCTCGGGAAGTGGAACGGAGTCCTTGAATGCTCTTCTGTCGCATGGTGTGTGCACTGGAGGGGCTGCTCCAAGGACACCTGTGCTCCCCCATCCCTCCAGGTAACTTGGCAGGTTGGTACCTGCAAAAATGAGTTTTACACCTGAGTGCCTCTCATTCAACAGGCAGGTTTGCTTGCGTTCCAGTGGAGAGATCTCTTAAATGATGCTTTTTGCACTCTTTGAGCTGTGTCTGAACTCATGGTCCTTGTTCTGGTCCCTGCAGGTTTAGACTCTGGACGAGGCCATCTTCTCGCACAGCAATGGCGCCCACGCTTGCTACCGCCCATCGCCGGCGCTGGTGGATGGCGTCCACAGCCATCGTCGAGAACCTGCTCTTCTCTGCTGTCCTGCTGGGCTGGGGGTCCCTCCTCATCATGCTGAAAGCAGAAGGGTTTTACTCCTACCTGTGCCATGAGTCGGGTAAGGATGCTCTGGAGACTTGCGTGAATAAGTTGCTGCTGAGGTGTGCTGGTGCAGTTACCTGTCTTGGGATGGTGTGGAACTGGTTAGAGTAGGGCTGAGCTCTGGATCAGTCCTGGGGTAGAAGGAAGGGATGTGTTCTCCTTTCCAAAACTGTTGGCATCCTTGTAATGAACTAGTGTGCCCGTAGTTGCTGTTGCTTTGCAGAATGAATGGAAAAGAAGTCTTAAAGATTGGGTAAAGTTTTCCTGGAAAGCCTTTTCCACTTGGCCATGAGTTCTTCCTCGGTGTGGTGGCCTGGCTCGTCCCTGCAAGGGGAGGCCTGATGGGTTCTGGAAGATGATGAGGGAGGGTGTCCTGAGATTGTAGGAGGAAACTATGGGCAGAAAAGAAAAGAGCAGGGGTGAAAATGAGATTGGGGGAGTCCAGCGCTGCTGTTGAGAAGTTGCAGAAGTAAATACTATCGATGTTTTGTCCCCCTCCTCTTCAGACACCCAGGATGTGCTCAAACCAGGCTGTGTGTCTGCCAGGGCTGGAGATCCACCTTCTCGTGGTGTGGGATGGATAACCTTGGGAAAAACAACATGTAGGTGGACATATATCCCCAGCCTGGACATGGAGAGAATTGTGGTCTGGGGAATCCCACAGTACAGCAGGGTGGACAGCAGAGTTAAAAGGAACCTGGGTGTAAAGGTGTGTCATGGATTCGGAAAGCTGCTTTAATGGCAGAGGGTTTGCATGTGCTCAGAGAAGTGAACAGCAGAGTGAAGAGGGGCAGGAGTAAGGTGTTTGGGCTCTTTCAAGAGATGTGTGATGGTGGATGAGATGAGAAGGTGGATCAGCCCATTCAGGGCTGGTGAGCATGGAGATGGAGCAGGAAGAGAGAGGTGGAAATAAGAGCATGGACCCCAGAGCTCTCAGTGGGTAATGGCTGAGAATACTGGGGGAAGTCTGAAATGTGGGGAAACAAAGTCCCAGCAAAAAGTTACTCTGAATAGTTGTGATGATACATTGGGGGTTTTTCTCGTTCATCAGCTGTTTGTTATGATCTTCTGCTTTGTATGCTTGTGGGCAGCTGCCTTAGTCTTGTACAACCTGGCTTGGTGAACCTGGTAAACACGTGTGTGTTTGAGTCTTCTAGCAGTAGTTGCTTGGCTGCTTAATTTCCTTCCTCTTCTCTGCTTGTAGTGCAATGCTTCCAAGCATGTCCGTGTCGCTTGGGTCTCCAGTGGTGCTCCAGCCTGCATGGGGGAAGATTCATGAGCTGCTGGAGACCCTTTAGGACTTATGTTCAAGGCTGCTCTGCTCTTGCGAAGCTGTGGTGACTTTGTCACAGGCCTGTGTACTTGTCAGGTGGAGGCTTTCTGCCACTGAGATAGAACACACCAGAGCTGATAAGCAAATGCTGACTGTCTCTGAAAGCAGCTGTTTTCCTGTCTGCTTCCTGAGATGTGCCTTGCTGACTAGAGCCCTGCTTCACTTGGGACCCACCTCCTAGTTCTTTGCTTTGCTTGCTTTCAATTCGTCTGCCTTTGCCCCAATCAGCGAGACTCACCTTGGCTTCTCACCCATGTTTGCCAATCTGTGGTTTGTCTGGCTCTCACCATGGGAGTGCCCAGACCGCAGGGAAGATGCAAATGTTTGGACTGTGGTGACATTGTTGTCCTGGGGGCAATTTTTTCCTCCCAGTGACCAACCTGTGCCCTGAGGCAGGAGATCTTAATCCCTGAAAAGAGATCTATGTAGTCAAATGTTCTCATTGTCCTCAAATATCTGGCTGTCACTGTTGAACTCAGTGATGGCTTCTGATGAGCATCAAGGACCAGTTACGCCTGTTTCCTCCTTCATCCATGCGTACTCACTTTCCTTTCTGTTTTTGTCCTCATTGTGATAATCTCAGCGACTTGGTGGGGAAGAGTCCTAGCTCAAAGTGTGGGGAGAGCAGACTGCCTTGCAGCTGCCCTGCAGTGGTCACTGAGTGACTGGTACTGAGCTGATTTTGTCCTTTGCTGGGATTAGGATGGCCCAGTGGTTGCCTTTTTCATCATAATGTATTGAATCCTGCAGCCTGAGTGGGTCCTTGGCTGGAAGGTTAGTGCAAACAAATTATAACTAGTTGCCTTTGGGCACTTGTTGTTCCTAGTGCTGCCGTATGCATGTAAGTATTGCAAAAAAAGAAGACTTTTTCTAATGAGCCAAAGGTTCTTGGCAGGGCTTTTCATTTGTCAGCAAAAGCTCTTGCACTTTGTGATGTCTTCCAATGGCAGAGAGAACTAGACCTTGTCCCTTCTGCAGGCTCTTCTCTGAAGGTAGCAGCAGCTGCCCAGAAAGTGACTGCAGTTCATGAAGGGCTCCTTGTATTGCTCTTGAATCCCCCCCTTTTCCCTGCCTGTCCTTGGCTTCTGGTATTGGATTTTAATCAGCCATGGTGCACATGTGTGGGGTCTACCAGACTCTTAATGTATGAGGGCGGAGGTGGACACCTAGAAAAATCTACATTGAAGTAACAAATATTTTTAAAGTAATTGTGCAATAGGGTTGGATAGGGGGAAGGTTGTACCCGTTGTGGATGGCAGGTTTGGCCACATCCTGAGAGGTATGTTTGAAATTTGCTGACAACGAGTCTGGTGATGGCCCTTTGTTCCCATGTTGATTTTACTACACTACTGCTTGGCCTTTAACCAACTGAAGCAGCATCTTTTACTTGGTGCAAGTGCTGATTCCACAGTCTTTATCAGGATTTGGACCTTATCAGCTGTTGAGGAACTTGATCTGTTCAGGGTCCTGCATTGCTGTGATGTTACTGGAACTGAGAAGCTCCAGGCTTGGGTCTGAGACATGTTTAAAAAAAAAAAAAATAAAATCTTGAACTTGGTAATCTGTTCATCAAGAGCAGAGATAAGGAGCCAGTTGGACAGAGGACCTTCCTCTAAGACAGAGCTGCAGAAAACCAAAAGGACAAAAAGCCAATTCAGTTATGTTAGGTTAATGGGCCTTAACATGGGCATAGGAGGAAAGTGCTGCTGTACAGCTCTTTGCTCTTATTTGGGGTCTGTGGTGGGGAACTTGCAGTCTGAAGGTCCCTTCCACACTGGTAAGATGTGACAATGACTTGTGGAAAGGCTGCACATGAGGCCCTGTAAACAGGAAAAGAGTAAACGTGGTAAATGTTCAGTTTCTACAGGAAACACGCTGTGTTGATTAGCAGCCGTTGGTGGTATTGGAGAGTTGCATGGGAAGGTGCCGGCCCTGGGTGAGAATTGCTGCAAAATGAAACCGCAGCTGGGGAGTGAATGGGAGGTTAACTGGAGACTGTGCCTTGGTTATATGAGGCTTCCAACTGGGTGCCCTGAGGGGGGGTCCTGGAGGTCCAAGGGGATGGACAGACAGAGAGGGAAACCCAAATAAATTGCATTTGCAGTGGTACAAAGCGAGAACATCTCCTCCCAGTTCCCAGAAGTATGACACCATCCTGAAAAGAGAAAACATGTTCTTATGTGGGCAGATGGCAGATCAGTTGTTTGCACATGTCTGTCACTGTGACTTTTTTCTTCCCCCAATGCTCCCAGGCTCTTTGGCCCTGATTCCTCCCCCCCTTTTTTTTTAAAGGAAGGTGAGGCTGTGCAGTCTGTGTCCCCCAGAGCTATTGCCAGGGTGCCTGGGGGTGTCTTGTCTGTTTTGCTCACTGATCTGTGAAACAAAATGAAAGGAAACCTCCTCTCTGCTGTCTGAGATGGTAGTCACTCTTGAAAAAGTCAGACTCATACCTCTGGCAACATCATGTGCAGGGGGGATTTGAAGAGGTCAGCAAAAGCTAGTTAATGATTGACCCTCTCATGAAACCTACAGCACCTAATTTGGGAGAAAGGATGACTTTAAATGTTCCAGTAACAGCCTGAACAAATACCAGCGATGAGCTTGACATAAATGATTACCGAGGCAGCCTTCCTCTCACCTAAGCTGTCATTCTTTAAATAGTAACTTGAACTACTAATTGGGCAGTAGAAATCCTGCTGCTTGTAGGGGGAGCGCTGTAAAAATAGGCAGTGTGTTCTTGTAATTGCTGCTAAAGGCTTGGAGCTGCTTCTAGCTCGATGGTGAGATGGCAGTGAGCATACACAGACTGAGCCCATGCTGCTGCCTTACCCGGGTGGCACTCCCGTGTGTCAGACCTGGCGTGCTTGCATGCCACGTGGACTTGGCAGGAGAATTCGGGGAGGGCACCACTGTTGGCTCAGAGACAGCCCTTCCCCAAAGCACTGTTGCAGATGGAGCCAGGCACGTAGGAGACTTTCCCCAGCAGTGTGACATGCACTGATCTGGAACACTATCTGAGCTGTGATTGAGGGGAAACTGCTGTTTGCTGTAACCAGGTGCATTAGGTAGGTGAGTAGTTAGGCAGGTTCTCTGCCCCTTAATCTCCGCCTAGCTGCATGTCATATGCTGTCACTTGGCTCTTATTTGTGTGCCAGCAGGTCACCAGCATATGAGGTGGCTCTCAGCTGGACCCTGTGCAGGTTGCACATACCTGCAGCCCCTTCCAAAATGTTCTATTTATGGAGGTGGCTCAAAAAGGATCAGGGGATGTCAGGGTGCCAAGGGCTGCTTGAATCATTTCCATTACGCCTCAGTAGATCTTCTCTTGTTGCTCAGGGGCTGCTTCTATTTTCACAAACAATTTGTATTTCCACATAGCACTGTTGCCTGGCCCCTCCTTGGAGCTGGCAATGAGCAGCTGTAAATGAGATGGTTGGTACAAGCAGGGACTGGAGTGCCCTGTTCCTAGGCTTCCCGGCTGCAGCAAGTCTTCAGAGAGGGCCAGGTTTCCTTGTTTTTTCTGACCTGTGTCCTCTTCACCTCCTGGTGTCAGCGCCATCCTGTATGCCATCAGAGGGTCTGTTAGCAGCGTATGCTGTGGGAGCTCCTTGGTCATGTTCTGACTGTCCATGTCGATACATGAGCAGTAATTCAGCTACTCCAGCTGTAAATGCTCAATATTTATGGTTTGAGATCCCTTTGTGGGGAGGGCTGACAGGTTCTTTAACACACGCAGCCAGGAGTTACAAGGTCACTGCACTGTCCATGTCCCTCCACCCTTCTTCCACGCTACAGCTGAGCTCTCTCTGTAGAGTGCTGACACAGGGAAAGCACTACTACTTTGTCACTCCTTTTTTTTTTTTTTTCTTCCCCCCCCCGCCCCTTTGTTTTCCCAAGTTTGACCTCTTGCCCACATCTGTTTCCTATGAATTTATCTCTGTGGAGAGCCCAAAAAGCCTTGATGCTGTGGGTGAAGCTGTGTGCCAGTGCCTGCCTGCCTCGTGGAGATACTGTCAGAAGTCCCTGGGACACAGCAAGAGGAGTTTGTGAGGGAAAGATGGATGAAAAAATGGAGATGTGGTGTGAAAAGTGCAGAGAGCTTCCCAAGTCTGTTCAGGACCGATTTCTAAGGCTGGGGCTGGAGTGCTGTCCTCCCTGAAGAAGGGATGCTGATGGGACATGCGGCCTTTTGGGGATATCTCTGTTGCTTGCTCTGGCTACCCATGATTATAAGGGCATGAGAAGGGACAGATTTAAGTTATCAGTCAGGAACAAAGAGTAATCGCTGCCCACAGGTGGTTTGAGACCATCTTAGTGAAGGTGTTGGTGAGAGCAATGTACATGGAGAGAAATGCTGTGTGCCTTCCCTGGAGTGCTGGGAGGGGACAGAGGAAGGTTTGCAGGCAGCTTGTAAGCCTCAGATATCAGCACCTGAATTCCTGCTAAGACCTGATGTCTGGAAGGTGGAGCATGATTTGTTTGCAATGGACACAAAGCTGGGAGGGTTGTTTTGGCCAGCTCCAGAACCAAGGTGAAACCAGTGACTGATGGTGCTGAGGCTTGGGTAGAAGGGAAGGAGCTGCAAGACAGGGCTGTGTGATCTCCAGAGACACAGGGAGGGCAAGAGCAGCCAAGGGTATCTCCTTCATGAGCCACACCAAGCAGTGACTGTGAAGTCACTTGTATGTGAGGGATTCCTGCTAATTAACTACCCAGGGCTCACTGGGGATCTCTAGTCTTGCTTCATGCATATGGTTATGTAGGTAACCTCTCTCTCTGTTCCTCCTTTAATATTGAACTTTGTCAGATCAATTATTAAATATGGAGGAGAGCGTTTTATGTCACTGGCTTGCGGCGGCAGTAAGAAAGCAAGTGCTTTGTCATACCAGCAAAGGTTACTTATAAGTCAGATAAGCACTGGGAGAAGGAGGGGTGGAGCGCAGCAGGGCTCTGGGTTAATGAAAGTCTAAAGGCACACGTGCTTGCTTGAGGAGTTGTAAGCCACCTTGGGATAGGTTTGTAACAGGAGCAGTTAACATCAGGCAAACTGCTGCTGGAAAGAAAAGGGAACTTCTTTCCTTTTTTTTTTTTTAAACTGTCCTGTTTCTGTCTCTGTTACACAACGTAGGCTCTGTTCAGCGTGGGAGTTTGCATGCAGGGTTCCTCATGTAAGGGCAAGAACAGAAAGCTGGAGATATAATTCATCTGTATGGCCTAAACTGTCTTGGAAAGAATAGAAAATGCCCATGATGAGGCAGAAGTGAAAGATGCATCAATCTGTTAACAAACGGAGAAGGCAGGTGAGCTGCCAGCCCTCCTGGGAACAGGGTAGTTAAATCCAGGAAGGATTTTTCAGGGCCAGGACAGTTGGGAAGCAGGGTGGCTGCTGCAAAGCCATCCCTCATCCTGATGCCTGCAGTGAGGGTAGGAAGCTTGTTGTTTGAGCAGGCTGTCACTCTGTGCCAGGTCTTGTCAGCCCAGTTTCTGGACCTGAAATAACTGATTTGGCTGCAGTTACCGTTTCCAGTTTAGTTAGGGGAAAGATCTGTGAGAACATACCAGTTGTGGATTAGGAAGACCTTGTTTTTGTATTCCCTTCAGGTTCTTGTGGGTTTAGTTCCCTGTAATTGCTAGGGCCTTGCTGTATAGTTGTTTTTATAAAGTAATGAATTTCTGTCCTTAAGCTGTTACCCTGCTGCTCCTTGGGATACTTGTCCCCCGGGTGCCTGCGTGCCCTTTTCCTGCTCCCAGCTGAGCTCATCAGGTTTCCATTGTCCTTCTATTGCTCTTCTTCCCCTGCTCTACCCTACATGGGGGGCTTTTCCCTCCTTCCTGCAGTGCTGTAAGCGCCATCCCAACACACAGCAGTGATGATCCTTTATCATCCTGTGCAGAAAACACCACCAGTGGTCCTGAATACGAGAACAGCACAGCTTCAGAGCACAAATGGCCTTCCTGCAATGCCCAGGATGAAATGCTGAACTTGGCCTTCACCATTGGGTCCTTCCTGCTCAGTGCGATCACACTGCCCCTGGGGATCGTCATGGACAAGTACGGCCCTCGCAAGCTGCGGCTGCTTGGCAGGTTAGTATCCTGGGCTCCCTGGGTGGGATGAGGGGTGAATTCATGTGTTGTCTGGAGCAGATGGGTGCTGTTTGGTTGCAGGGACCCCACAACAGGGACAGCAGCCTCAGGAATTGTGTGAGGGATGGGGCTGGGAGCTGCTTGCCATGCACAGGGCACTGGAGCAGCTCTGGGAAGATTTCAGCCAGCACAGTGAATTGCTCCATACGGGAAGTGCCTGTGACTCTATGTCCACACCTCAGCTCTCCAGTGTTGCTCTGTGCTCCCTGGCCAGATGGAGCCTGGAGGAAGAGCAGAGTCATTAGTGAGTCACAGAGGGTAGCTTTTTCCTTGAGCTGGGAGCTATGTCCTGAGAGGCACCAAACCCAGCTGTTACATCATCATTTGCAAGCTGGGGAGTTAACTCTGGGATAAACATGTCCTGCCTGCCTTTTATAGGGCTCTTCTCTGCTATGTGGCATGTGTTGCTTTCTGCCTCAAATAGCAAGGTCATTATCTGCTTCCATCATGACATGTAGGGATTAGTGACTTGTTGGGCACAGTGGACCCCAGCACTGCTGAATTTTAATGCACTGAACTGTACCAGAACCAAACTGGCCTGTAGGCAGAGTGGGGAAAATAGGACAATTCTGACTCAGACCCTACCAGAGAGGAGCAGGTAAAGGCTGTGAGTGCTGTGACCGCAGCTGGGTCTCAGGACAAAGGCTGCTGCTGTCCCTAGTCACCTCAAAGTGAGGGCTGAGAAAGCTCTGTGCTAGAATACCAGTAGGGAATTTGAGTCCAGCAAGAGCTGCGTCAGTACTGGGAGGAAAGGTTGCTGCCTCCACCCTTGTGCAAGGTTCGTCTGTAATATTTGGGTATTTACCTAGATTTTTCTTTCCAATTCACCAGCTTCCCTCCCTCTTACAGAAATTATGCTGTGCTTGCTTAACGAGGTGCTGAGGAGGTAGAAGCATATGTAACTTGCTGTCTGAGAAACTTGTGGTTTTGGTTCCCTTTCAGTGCCTGCTTTGCTGCGTCCTGTGTGCTGATCGCGTATGGTGCCAGTAACCCAGACTGTAAGTAGGCATTTCTCTGCTGAGCTGGGAGGGCTTTGGAGCTGTGTCTTGGAGATTTTTGGGGAAGCAGACAAGTGTGCATGGTGCTGTGTGCTCTGTCACACCTCCAGCGCTGTGCTGGGGTCTTGCTGAGGACACAGGCCAAGCATCTGCTGGCCTGTGGGAGCTGAGGGGCTCTGGGGAGGGCTGGTGTTTCACAAACCTAAGTGGGGAGTGTAGCAAGGGCCAAACAGCCGAGATAGCTGGGTCTCGCAGCTTTGCATTTGGGCAGGGCTAGGTCCTGTAAAGGAGCAATTCCAAACAAGTTAATGGCTTTTTCAGGGTTGGGAAATAGGTGTTAGCATATGATGTGTAATCAGCTTTCTTACTAGGGATAGACGGAGCTTGTTCCTCAAGACTAGATAGTGGGGTGACACTTTGAATCTGGTTCTTTCAATTAAGTCTTCTTTTTAAGACCCATTCAGACACTTGCATCAGCAAGTCTGCTCATTAGAAAAAAGAGACCCATCCATCTTGGAGAGAGATGATCCCATCCTGAACTCTGTCTCAGAGGAGAGCCCTGGCCCTGGGAGGGGCTGGGGAGATGGGTGCTGGGTCAGGAACAGCATGGTGTGTCCTGAGGGTGTTGAGTCACTGAGATTTTTTTCACATGTGAGGACCAAAGCCCTGAGGGCTCTGTCTCCTCTCTCTGTCCACCTCAGTAAAGGCTAAGGGCATCTTTTTATTATTGTTGCAGCTCTGTCTGTGCTGATATTCATCGCACTGGCTCTGAATGGCTTTGGTGGGATGTGCATGACCTTCACATCGCTTACAGTAAGTGAAGAGTTATTACCTGACTCTCTTTTATTCCTTATTATGGCTGTGAGCTGGGCTAGCAGGAAAGAACAAAGTGGGTCTTTTGCCTGTGGCTTGAATAGCACATGTTTTCGTTTGGTACAAAGGGTCTGTCACTCTTTTACCTGAAAGGCTGAGTACTAGGTGGTTATTCTAAAGTGTGGGTTTTTTTATTTCAGTACCATTTTACCTACCCCTTGCATCTCAGGTGAAGGTGATAGGGGGGAGGGGAAAGGAAGTGGTTTTTTGTCTAGGACTCAAACTGTCATATGCCTGTACATGCAGTGCTCAGCTACCTGGCAGAGGCTGGACATATTTGCACTGCATTTAACGTTGACATACTGCAGGAAGAATCATCAGGGCACAAACCCTTGCTGCTGGGTTGGGCCAGCTTTCTGCAAGCACAGCTTGCATCTTGCCCCAGGAAAATGGTTGTTCTTAAGCACAAAAGCTTTTGGTCTTAGAAGGGTGAGTGTCTCTTCCAGGTTTTCTTAGGAATGCAGCATTGTTGAATGCATCCAGCTCCATCTGCATGACCTGCTTAGCTCTATTTAGTCCACGGATTGTATTGCAAGTATTGACAAACAACTGTCAACTGGATCTCTACATTTTGGGGTTCTTTTTGCCTGGAGACAGAAGCAGTATCATCCAAGAAGCTGCTTTATTTTCCACTTCATTATCCTGATCCTTGTCAGTGTGCTGAAACAGGGCTGGGTAGAAAGTCTTCTAGAAAACAGTCTGGGATGTTTCTTGGGCTGTGATTGAGAACTTGCAGATTTGGACTGCATTACCTTGAAGTTGCTGTTGAAGTAAAACTTTCTGTTAAGGTTACCTCAACTTGAGCAAGGTTTAGACACTGGCTGAGCAAGGTTTAGACACTGGCTGAGCAAGGCTCAGACACAGGCTGAACTCCCAAGACCTAAATTTGTTAGAGGCTGGGTTTACAGATCACTGTGTCCACTGTGATATTGTTGCTGCTGCTTTTGCTTTTGTATGTTCAGAGCTTTCAAAACTCTGTGCAGATGTCAGTCCCTTGTTTGTATGTAACTTTCTTCACTGGAAGCCTTGGCCATGGTCCCAAAGAACTACAGGGCAAATGTCATCCTGCAGTGCTTCAATTAAAAGCAAGGAAAAGAGGAGCACATCAGTACTGCCGTGGGAGAGGAGAGGGTTCCCATCCTGCTGCTGCCAGCGTTGGTTAGTGTCTCTCTGGGTGGTTATTAAGGGGTCACAGATGACTTTAGAGCTACTGGTGATGATAGGAGAGAGGGCAAGGATAGGGCAGAAGTATATTGGCTGTGCTGTGGCTTTTAGCAGCAGCAGCAGAAGTAAGCAAAGCCACTTATTAGTGCCCTCATTAGTGAACCAGTTCTGCAGCACTAAGGAAGTACAGCGGCAGGAAGAAGGTCAAATCTTCCAAGAAGAGATCCAAGCCTTGAGGAGGTCTGAAGCAAGTGGGGATGCTGTGAGTTCACCCAGGGAGACCTGAGGTGGAGCCCATCCCCTCCAGACAGCAGTGAGGTTTTGTAAAGAGCTGAGGTGGCTTCAGGCTTGGCTTCTCAAATCCAAATTCAGATTCAGTAGCTGCGTGTGTCTCTCTGCAGAGCTGCATAGAGGCATTTTGCTACCTGAGGCATATGAATGTGATTAAAAATAGTATAAAGTGAGAGGGAAGCACTTCTTTACCGGCATCACAGTGTAGCTGTAGTGGTGACTGTTAAAAGCAGGTGTATTTTGCCCATTGGCAGCTTACTGTTTTGTCCCTGCGTGGTTCTGCCTGCAAGCTGGGGTGCTCATAGTTGGTGTGTCAAGAGCCATTTTCTGTGATGACATGGTGATTTCTTGTGTGGCTCCCTTCCACCTGTGGCCCGTGGAGACAGGGAGTGTGGCAAGGGAGTGACACAGGGGTGTCAGGACCATGAGCTGTGGGTGGTGTGGCTTGCACACACCGTGCTCTGCATTGTGGCTAGGAGAGGCTGAAGCAAGCGCTGGAAGGGGAAACTCTCAAGACCTTTGTAAGGCCATTCATTACGCAGAGGCAGCAAGTGCTAATCAACTTCTGGTGCCAAGTGAGCTTGTTCTGGCTGACACAGGCACTGACTGCTGAGCGTGCACGTGCACACAAGTCACAGCAAGGTGACTTACTTCTCCTGCCAGCTGCAAGTGACCTGAAGTGCTCCAGGAAATGGGTCAAACCCACTGGTGCTTGAGCTTGTCCTCTGCCACCCCAGGCGGGGTTACAGTTGCTGCTTCATTGCAGGGTGGCTGTGAAGGGAGCCCCTGCCCTGTGTGGGGTTGGGATGATCCTCAAGTGTTGCAGCTTGTGGGGCTTCATTGGGTGTTGAAACATCCCAGGACACCTGTGTGCGTAGGCAGTGTGATCTGATGGCAGGGCAGGAGACAGGGATCCTCAGTGCTGATGCAAGGGATAAATGGGATCTCTGAGGATTACATCCTGGGACAGTACTCCACAAAGCTTGGCCTCTTGGGTTTAAGGCCTTTTTCAGTAAGAAGTCCCGAGGGTATCATGAAAGCACATGGGAAGCTGTGGCACCAAAGCAAGCTGTCGTTCTGGGGTGTATTGTGGCTTGGGGAGGAGCGGGAGCAAGCGAGCGGTGCTGTTCCCAGTTCTGGGAACAAGGTCAGATTGTGCCTGTTGTTAAAGTGTAGAGGAGAGATTTCTGCCTTGTGACTTGGTCTTAGCCAATGCAAGTGAAGATTGGAAATGGAAACAGATCTGTGTTGGTGGCTGTGACAGCAACACAGGAATCTGGCACTCTGAAGCTATTTCATGCAAAGAAATAAACATGTGTGATAAATTACCACAAAGAGCCTTTTATAGATTGTTTTCTGTCCTGTTTTCCTTTCAAAGAATTACAGCTGCTTTGCTCTTATTTTCCGCTACAAACAGTGCCCTTTAATCAGAGCGGGGGTAAAAATCTTCTCTGCTTGGAAATATTAGGAGAACTTAGGGCTCTGTGATCTTTTGTTTGTCAGAGAATGGGAACAGGAATTTCCATATGCTTTGGACAAAGCAGGCAGTTTGAGGCTTTCCTGGATAACATATTTTTAGTGTCTGTATAACTTCCAAATATACCCCCAATAGGAAAACCAAAGTTTTTTAGCATGAACAAGAATACCGTTCTCCAGTAGTCTGGTTCTGAGTCCCTTGACTTTTGCCACTGTTCTTTCAAACAGCCCTTGCAAGAGGGGGGAAACTGGGTTTGGCAATACTGCTGTGATATCTTTTGTATATGGATTGTATCCAGGAAAAAGCTGAAAAACTATAAAAAAAAAAAAATCAAAGGTCTTAAACTCATTGTAGGGCAGATAAGAAAATAATCTGGAAGGGGAAGTTATCAGTTTGGGATTGCATACCTGTAATAAAGGACTTCAGGGAAAAACAGTTATGGTGTGGCAAAATTAAGTTAGTGTCTTTCTGACAGGGCATAAAGTTGTTAATAAATTATTATTGGCCTTTAAATAGAAGGTGTAAGAGTTTGTCACTGTAGGTCTTGTGAAATTGGGGCTGTCATACCAGAATGGGCAGAAGTTAGTGGAGGAGTTCCTTCTGGCCTGCAGGGATAAGATCAGAATGAGGATCAGATCTTTCTGGTGGCAGAAAAACAGAGCCCACTTGCTCTGGGACTTTTTTTTTTCCCTCTCTCTCTAAGGTTCATTTTTTTCCAATACTTGCTGCTATAAAGACAGCACAAAAAATGGCTCAGTAAATATTATGTGTTATTTTAGTAGCTGGTCTTTAGATGAGACCTGCACAGGTATTGCTAGTACTGGCACTTGCAGTCTGAGAGGTTTTCTCTCTGGGTACGGACTACTTTTTCCCTTTATCTCCCCTCCGCCCCTCCAGGTAGTCTCAGATTTATTTTACTCCAAAGTGCTCAGTATTTGCAGTTTCTGCTTCAGCTGGGTTAGATAAAACCTTAAATCTCCTGTCCTTTTTTTTAAATCTAGCTGCTTGCTTGATGCCAAATAGGATTTTAGGAAATACCTAGCCTTTCTAGGACTTCTCTCTCCATTGAGGCAGAAGCAGACTTGGGTTTTCCTGGATATGACTGCTTGATTTCCGGTCTGCTCTGTGTCTCCAGTAGCACTCAGAGCAGGAGGATCCACCTGGGTGTTGCTTGTCTGCTGTAAGAAAGGCTTTTTGTGATCTTTGGGGAAAACCAGCCTGAGCCAAGAAGCAGCTGTGTTTGTGAAGCTGTTGCCCTGCTCTGAGCTCCCCAGCAGGAGCAGCTGTTTGTTGTAATTTCTGGAGATTATTTTAAGTTTGGGGTATTTGAGATTAAATGAATGCCCTGCCTGGTGACAGTGACTAGCCTTTTTGCAACCTGCAGATGCTGTATTCTGCAGATGCTGTTTTCTCGAGTGTGTATTTAGACCACTGCTTCCAAGAAGAGATTTTTGTTGAGCCTGGTAACAGACCTTTGAATCCTTTGCCGTTTCCTGTCTGCAGCTCCTGAAAGCAGCTTGTTGGCAGCTCTCCCGCATGCAGGGATCTGGGGATGGGTGTGGGGATCCTCACTGCAGAGGAGTGCAGTGTTTTCAGCCTCCGCTGTGTGAGTCTGCTTGGGGTTCACCAGCACCATCAGGCTCAGCACATCGTTGCTGCTGTTCCCTGGCTGGGGTTATCTGAGGACCTGGAGACTGCACTGCATAGGAAGCTCTGCAGTGAGACAGAGAGATGATAAACAGCCAAATGGATCCTAGAGTGTTCCTGCACAGGAATACTTGTGTTGTAAACACGCTGGTCCTGCCATGACACAAGCCAGATTTGGTTGCCTTATATGCTACTCCTGGGAAAGATAGATTTGTTTTTCAGCAGTGGAAGTGGAATGTGATGACAGCATTTGCTTGTTCAGACCCGGTCTAACGTTCTTTGAATCGTTTTTTCAATAGCATCTTTAGATAGATAAAATGCTGGTTATGCTTTCAGTCCTAGAAGGCACCCACAGTGTCCTGCTTTGAGGCCATCTGAGGCTGACATGGTAGTGATGCCCAAGTGAATTTGGGGAGTAAGTGACCCAAAAAAGGAGGTGGGAGGGAAATCTGCCTGCAGCAGAATCTCTGCCCACTGACCAGCTTCAGGGGGTATCAGCTGAGCTCTCTCTGTAGCCTGCAACTTCAGAGCTTTTCCCTGTATTTTCCAGTTTGCAGGCCATCATTTATCACTGATAGAAACTTGTTCGCTTCTGGTTGTTTAGAAAAATGAGCAGTTCCTCCTTTCACAGGAGAGTGGGAAGGTCTTGCAGCTCTTTCTGCCTGTTCCACTCTGCTTTTGGGTCCTGAGTGAAAGCACAGGCAGGAGAGCCAGCCTGGGAGTGCTTTTGCTGTTGAGGTGGCAGAAGTGGCTGCTGTGAGCTTCTTCTAGCCGCCCCTGCTGAGAGCTTTGCTTTCCCAACAGATCCTTGCAGAACCAGCCTGATCTGCTCTCAGCAATGCCATCACACCTGATAAGAGCCCAGGCAGTGAAGTGGGATGGGTGGCAGGAACAGCAACACAAGGTGCTGTTGCTGGCTTCTTCCTGCAGTGTTCAGCAGCTTGGTAGCTGTGCTGAGCAATAAAGCCTTAGATATCTAGTGTTTGTGATTGCCTTCCTGCACCTAGCTCCGAGCTCATGTGCTTGGGCATCCGAGCCATCCAACTGATGGGGAAATGACCAGCTTTAGCACTCCCTGTAGAGTCTGCTGTCACAGATGGAGGCAGGGACCTAGCTAGAAATGGAAATGCAAACAGCAACACAGTGTTTGTCTCTGTTCCTTCTTGTTATAACAGGAACTTTCTGGTCTACTGCAAAGATTTGGGTGCTGACCCAAGGTGCATAAACAAACCTGGCAGTTCAAGGTGTTGCAGGGTGTGTTAAAGACCATGCAGCTATCACAGTCTTTGTCTAACAACTCTTGATTAAAAAGAGGGTGATATTTAAAGAACTTGGACACAGTTTTTTTGCAGAGGAAAAGGAGGTGGTGGCTCCAGACTTGGGGTAAGGAATTCTTAATGAAAGCACAAGGGCTGGAGCAGACCCTCGTGTGCTAAAGGTAACCAATGCAAAGTATGCTGTCAGTCTGGAAAGAAGCAGTGTCACTAAGCACATAAATCTTGGATTGTAGATGTTCCCTGACACTGGAGACACCAATGCAACCTGCAGCGCAATATCCTGAAGATCTAAGTCATCTTGAGTAAAACTGTCTGCTTCAGATTCTGGTATCCAGGAGTCTTAATCCTAAATGCCAATATCTTCTGGAGAAAGCCTCCTTCCCTTTTCTTCCCCTCCCTTGGCAGCAGCCTGTTTCAACCAATTTTTCTTTCCCCAGCTGCCCAACATGTTTGGTGACCTTCGTTCCACGTTCATTGCTCTGATGATTGGCTCCTATGCTTCCTCTGCTGTGACTTTTCCTGGAATCAAGGTGAGGCTGTGGGATCATGACTCGGGACTGGTGGTGTTGTGCGAGTCTTGCACCGTTTAGCAATAATGTAGAAAAAAAGAGGAACTATTTGTTAAAGCATTCTTTTAGAGATGTGCCTTTACAAGATTCAGTTCCTATTTGTTAAAGGCTTCCCAAGTGACTGCTTCAGGAACTTGACAAATACTGCAAAGAGAACAGTCTGTTCACTAATAGACAGTAAAATTTTTAAGGTGTTAAAATGCAGAACTGAAGATATTTTTATGAAAGGTTACTTTTTTAAACTCTCAGGAGTATATATGGGTATTCTAATACACATGTGTATATTTAATCTGTGTGATTGTCACAGGCGGTTGGCCTTGAACACAATTCAGAGCTAGCAAACAGCACCGAAGGGACAGAAGAGATGGTCGTGGTAGATCACTTAGTGGTTCTGAACCAGAGATGTTCCATGGCAGGGTTAGCATAAGGGGGATATAGTAAAGGTAAACTAGTCTCAAGTGTGCAGGGAAGTTCTTGCTGGCTTTCCAGGAGAAGGTTCTAGATTAAAACCTTTGATTGCAGTCATCTGCAGTACAGCTGCATGGTGTTCTGTCTGGAGGTCCTGTTGCTATACCTGCTGTTAGAGATGTGAACATGCATCTCTTTCCAAGCCCGCATTTCACAGAACTGTTCTTTGTTACCGCTTGAGTTAAACCTATTTTAAATGCATCGTGTTTTTCTTTCCCACAGCTCTCTTTCAGACCTCATTCAAAGAATATTGAAGTATCTTTCTGCTCTTATAGCCAAAACCATATTCCCTTGTGATTTCCAGGTTATATATGACTTTGGGGTCTCCTTCATCCTTATTCTGCTTGTTTGGGCAAGTTGTGCAGGACTAGTTTTCCTCAACTGTTTCTTCAATTGGCCACTGGAGCCTTTCCCAGGACCAGAAGACATGGACTATTCGTAAGTGTCCTTTAGACTGGCCTTGAGGGCTAATCCCATTCTTAATCCCCTAGAAAGTGCTGGCATAGCTAACTTAGAGGAGTGTACAGTGAACTCCCTTGCATGTTGTTTATTGCTGTCATTCCCTCTTAGGTTGAGGATTTGTGTTTGCCATTAGCATTATGTCTTGACTGGTGAATATCTGTGGGAAGTTGAGCTTTTCCAAAGTGTAGGAATTATGAAGGAAAATGATCTGTCAGTAGTCATAAGCATTTCTATATTGACCTGTGCCAAACTGGCTCGGGGAAGTAGCTCTCTCTGCTCTGGATCCAGACCATTTGTGGGTTTGTAGGTGGAAGCTGGTGCCTTGAATCCACACATTGCCTTTCTGACTCCTGCAACTTTGCTGCCTCTGATTCCCCATCCTGTGTTGCAGCTGTCATGCTCTTTACTGCCCAACAGGGTGAAAATAAAGTTCAGCTGGCTGGGATTTGACCACAAAATCACTGGAAAGCAGTTTTACAAGCAAGTAACTACTGTGGGGCGCCGTCTCAGTGTGGGGAGCTCCATGAAGGGCCCCAAGGAGCCGACAGCCTTGCAGGAGAACAACAAGCTCTGTCTGTCGACGGTGGACCTAGAAGTGAAGTGCCAGCCTGACAGCACAGGTGTGGTTCCATGAGTGCCCCAGGGATGCTTGTGCTGGCACAAGGCTGGTGGCCTCTTTGCTCTGCTCCAGACCTGTTTATGAGACAGTGATACGTGATCCATGTGTTTGCCAGGGCCATGTGCCAGCCACCATTATTTAAATACAAGTTCAGTTATATAAGGAATCCTGTCCTTGTACACTTGTCTAAATATACCATATGTTGTTGCCAGTGGTGGGACCAACAGCATGGGTAACTCCTATGGCTGCGGAAGGACAGTGCAGTTGGTCACTGCTGTCTTGTAGGTAGACTGTTGCCATGATGACCAAGCCTTCCTTAATCAGGGGTATGGCTAAAACAAATGGTTTGAAGCTTCCTTTTGCTCTAATCCACAGAATTGGGTGAGCCTTCCTGTTCCCTTTGCCCCAGTTACTGGTAGCCAAACTCCAAGCATTTGTAGCTGCTCATTATGGAAGTTTGTAAGGTAGTTGCTAACTGTGCATTCCTTGGAGCTGCCACTGTCATGCAGGGGTGGAATGGCTAGCTAGGAGAAGACATGCTAACCCAGAGACCAAAGCCTCCTCTGAAGTTGTACATGTGTACAAAGGTATGTTGCCTTTTTCAGAGACTCCTGTATTCCTTCTGCAGCTTCTCCCTCCTTCATGAAGAGTGTCTTCAGTCCTATCTTGTTGCTCAGCCTTATCACCATGTGTGTCACTCAGCTGCGACTCATTTTCTACATGGGCGCTATGAATACCATCCTTGAGTTTCTGTCTGGAGATGAAGATCAAGGTAGGGTAACCTGAAAACTTTTATCTGCTTCCTTGGAACTGGGACTTGACCCAGATTTGGTCCTTGCAAGAGGCTGGTGAACCTGATTACTCAGCAGATACACTGTGTATGGCAATTAGGGTGTCAAAGTGCGGCTGACAGCTGCTGGTAGGATCTAGCAGAGGGCTGGAACTAGCCCAGGACAGAGGGGCAGTGAGGTAGACACTTGAATGTCAAGCTAATTTTAGCCCAATGTCTGTTAAATACTGTTCTGTGTTATTTCCCCAGATGGGTTGCTGAAAGTAGCCTCTAAGGCTGGACTGTGATAACTTTTTTTTTTTAAATTGGAAAACCTATTTCATCAGGTGTTTGCTTTGCTTATCCTAAGCAAGCACAAAGTACAGAGGAGCTGACTTTCATGATTAGTGGTTGGACTAGGTGTCTCAGCCCAGCAACGAGGAGTGGGAGAAGTCATAGCTGTTTTGTGCAGCTTGGTGTGTGCCAGGGAGGCTCGGGGTGCTCGCTGCGCTGGACTTGTCTGTATTTATAGCTCTGATTCAGTACATGGAGCAAACAGGAAAGAGTACATCAGTTTACTGTTGTTGAAAATACCCAGGATTGCAAAACAAGACTTAGCCTTTTTTTTTTTTTTTTTTGTCCTTTGTAGTAAGATCCAGTTGGAACTTGTTAAATCTGGATTGCATGAAGCTGATAAATCAAGAGGCACTCCTCTGAAAACAAGAGTGAGCTCTGGGGGAGGGAAGGAAACTCAGGAAACTCCCAGTGCCCTGGCATTCCCTGAATTGCTTTGTTTCTTGAGCCTTTGACAGCCTGCAGCATTCAGCTCTTTATCTCCTGGCTCAAGAGCCAGTTTAGACATTAAACAGTAAACAGGACAAACTTCACACTGCCTACCTTTCCCAACACAGCTTAGATTTCTGCTTACCTTGTAACTCTTTCACACTTGATTTTTTTTTTTCTTCTTTTTACCTTGGCTTGCTCTGGTTATTTCTTTCATTTTTTTCCTCCTCATACCTCCTTGGTATTTTAGAATTAATATTAACTACGTATGCTGCCAATTCTGTTTAGATCAAGCTCCATGTTAAAAAAGGGATTGTGCCCCTTGGGTGTATTGCATTTTTTTTCTGTGCCACCTTTGAGATTTCTTCTGATTTTTCCCTTTCTTTCCCCTGAATGTAGCCTGGGCTTGCAGTGCAGTCTGCTGTCTTGGTGTTTCCATGGCATCAGCAAAACAGTGGTATTGTCTAGGGGCAGCAGTGTCAGGCTGCAAAAGCACTTCCAAGCTGCGTGCAGCTCTCTAGAAATGTAATGTGTGGATCAGGAAAGGATGGAGGATGCTCCTCATTTGGATTCCTTATTCTTGCAGTTATTTACTTGAACGTGATTTGTTTAGAGAGCTCCCTCCACCTGCAGCTCCTCTGGGGAGCACTCAGCAAGGGAAAAGGAGAGTTGAGTCAATCCTGCAAATGTTATGGTCAAAGAAAACTTAAATAGTCCTGGGAGCAGAACAGGAGAGAAGGATGTGGGGAAAAACATTCAGATAGGGAGTAAAGTCTTTAAGTTGCAGTGTCCTTGAAATTCCTGTTTCCTGTGTGGATTATGGTGACTCAGACCTGTCATGAAATCTAGAGTTGAATAAAGCAGTCAGCCTGCAGCTACTTATCTTCTGAAAACCCCTAAAAGATGGGGGAGAAGGTAAGGAGTTCAGTAGCTTTGTAAATGACTGTGTAATTGTGTTGTAGGAAGGCAGGAGAGAGACTTGTGTCTAGAACTTGAAGTTTTGCTGCATCTTTCATAAGTTGTCACCTTGCTTTCAAATGTAATACTTGGAAACCTTGGATAGAATCAGGGTGGCCCAGAAAACTCATCTGTATGAGGTGCTTGCTCAGGATAGTTTTGAGGGAAAGACATGTAGAACAGCAAATGTAAAGGGTTGTGCCCATGTGTGCACCCTTTGTCTGTTTGCACTCTCCAGGCTTCTACTTTTGGTATTTGCTAGGTATTATTACCTCTTTTTTTTCTACTCAGGAAATAATGTTTTTTTTAAGACTAAACAAATTGAGGAGGCCCTGTTTTGTAGCAGCTACTGTCTCCTCTTCTATTGCTAACCCCATAAATTTAATTCTCTGCTTCAGGTTGGCTTCTGTTCTTGCTGTTTAGAGCCCAAGATTAAGTGTTCAGAATAGCATGAAGGGGCAAAACATGACAGCATGGCTTGTTTCTTACCCTCTATTAAAAAAAACAACCAGACAACAGCAAATCAGCTCCAGGAGTATTTGTAGAGGGTGATGCCACCTGTCTCTCTTGGCTACCGCAGTTGCTATGATGAGACGGGATCTGGGGCCACTTCAGGGCTTGCCTTTGCAGAGGTAATGGGGGCACAAATGTGAGTTTGGAGGTTGGAGCTGGAAGTGCCTTTCAGTTCCCTTGCCAGCAACTGGAGCCAGGAAAGTATCATGAGGTGCCATGCCTGGGTACAGCAAGGCAGCCCTGCTGGGGTTTGCTACAACTGTGTAGGAGAGAAAGGCTTGTTGGAAACTATCTTCGTTATCAAGTTGATTTAGGTATAAGTCCTGGCTGTACTGCTTTGGCTAGATCTAGAAATGAGTTGGGAGGGACAAACTACAATTATTTTTGGTTGTATTTTGCTTACAATGCTGTAACTTCTAAGTACTCTGTGCTGAGATGGGCAGTTTCAGAATTACATCCTTATTTCAGAGCTGTGGTACACCATGACTCACCAGCCCTTCTGTGTGATTCCTACAAATCCATCATGTGGGCTGCAGAGAGGAAGTGGAAAAAGTACTGTGGGGTAGAGGAACTGTTCAGTAACAGGAAGGGATAGTTTCTTTAAGTCTGCTGGCATCAGCTTTCTCCTAACAAGCCACGTAAACGCTTGTTTCATCTTTAACACATAAGGAATTTTCATCAGCTTGAGGTTGTTAAAGATTGCTCTCAGATGCTGTTTTCTTTGCTGCTAGTTTCCCCTCACTCTGCCTCCAAACTTGTCCATTCTGCACAAAATGGGTTAGTTGTCACCTTCCCAGCCTGGCTTGTCCTTGCTGGATCTTCCCAGTTGGAGTTCCCAGCAAGGTGGGAGAGGAGATGACTAAGGCAGAGTTGGCTGTGCAGGGATATACTGCTTGTAAGAACTCTCCTTGTTGGTCCTACCCAGAATAAACCTCACTGGCACTAAGCAGTCGCTGGGTCCCATTTCTGGAACACTGCTTGCTGTTGGGCTCATGCTGCTCAGAGAATACTAGTGCAGGATCAGAATGGTTAAAGCAAGTGTGCTCAGTATCTCCACTCTAATGTCATGCCTCTGGGAGGCTAACTGATGAGGTGGGGCTTTGATGTCCCAGCTCCTTCAGCTCTGCCTGTGAGTACATGGGGTCTGGGCTCTTAATGAGAGAGTGATCAATGGGGAGAAACAGTTTATTTTCCTGTATTTTTTTTTTTCTGTTGCTGCTATGGTACCACTTGGACTGACCACTTTTTAAATCTTTCTATTTTCTGCAGTGGCTCTCTACACTTCCATTTTTGGGGTATTACAACTGCTGTGCTTGCTGACAGCACCTGTGATCGGGTACATCATGGATTGGCGACTGAAAGACTGTGATGATGGCTCAGAAGAGAATGAGGAGAGCAACGCTGAACGGTATGTAGCGTGTGCCTCACAGGACATGCAGCCGTGTAGCAGGACCCCTCTGCTCTGCATAATGTGTTTTGTGATGAAGGACTGAAAAGAATATTGGTTCTTCAGTATAGAAAAGAAAGTCTGAAGGAAGACTTGATAATTGCTGAGGAAAGGACCAAGCTATCTTCCCTGTCCACTGAGATCAGTCAAGAAAAGCAAATCTAAACTGTAGCAGTGGAGGCTCAGACTTCCCTTTTAGCCCAACAGTAAGAGTAACAGCACTGAAATAATTCCCTAGATGTTCCTCAGGTTCCACTGATGGAGACTCTACCACCTCCTTAGGCAGACCTCTAGCTGAACTGGTTTAGGCAGAGTTCATGTGATATGTGGAGAATCTTGCTGTGAGTTCCAGTAGCTGCTGAAAGTGCTTTTTGTAACATAGGCTTTGCTATTCTTCCAGAAGTGACAAGAAAAAGAAAAAACGTGATCGTCAGATCCAGAAAATCACCAATGCCACCAATGCCTTTGCATTCACAAATGTCCTGCTGGTTGGATTTGGAATCACCTGTCTTATTCCTAATCTACCGTTGCAGGTGAATAGATCAAATGGATGGGTGTGCTGGAGGGGCTGGCAGCGTGGGTCCTAGCAAAATGACAGTCAGGACAATGCCAGGAGGTCCTGCAAGCCAGAAGAACCAGCTAGTGGCAGGAGGGCTTTCTGGCACTGCTGGGGGAGACTTCTGTACTGCTTTGGGAACCCCAGTCTTAGAGTTGAAACAAATAATACCATGCAGTTTACATCTCCTGAGAGAACCTAAAGAAGCAGCTATAGTTAAAATGTCAAGAGTTGATCGACAATTTATTCACACTTAGAAGTTTATGCAGCTGAGCTCTGTAAGAACAAATACTTTATTTCCAAGATCCTCTCAGCAGTGCCTGGCCATTTAACCTGGGCTCAATTTAAGCTGCTGATGGTCAGAAAATTTGCTCTAAGAAGCCTGACACCAATACATACGGCAGGTTATTTCTGCATCAAATGCTATGCTGAGTAATACCCGTGGGACTATAAACCTGTTAAAATATTTATTTTGTGGCACCACCTGTTTTTGGTGGAGGAGTTTAGTGATTTTTATGCTATACTTAAACATGTCTTGATGCAGGCAAACAGATACAGTTTGCTCATACTTGCACATTGTCTGCAATAACTTGTGGAAAATTAACTAAATCAGACACAGGCACAATAAAAAAAAGTGTTGTGATCCAGGCCACAGGTTGCTGGGGACATGTCCTTGCAGCAGGGCCACCTACAAATGAGAGAGGTCTTGTGTGTGGTTCACCTCAAGGGGCACTGCATGTCAGCCTCTGCAAAGTAAGGAAAAGTAGTGCATTTAGAGATGAGTACAATTTCTCCTCTTGTGCTGATCTTCAGGTTTTGGTTCTGGGTTCCTCAAGGCCACCTTTGTACTAGTAAGGAGAACAAAGGTGGAATGGTTGTATGTTGGGGTCTGGCACACCTAGGTGGTATCTAGGATGTGACATTTTTCTGCTTGTCTTTCCAGATTCTTTCCTTCATTTTGCACACAATTGTGAGAGGGTTCATCCACTCTGCTGTGGGAGGCCTCTATGCAGCTGTGTAAGTCTTTGCTTATCTATAATATGTTGCTGGCCCGATAAACTGGTTTGGGATGATAAGCTCTCCAGGTGAGAGGGAGATCAGGAAGTGAAGCCTTCATGGTCAGAGGGGAAAAATGATGCAACTTGTTTCCTCAGTTGCCACTGGATATGACAGTAGCTGGACTTAAGCCCTGGCTGATGCTTTCCTTGTTTAGAAACACCTAACCCATAGGCATAGCTATTGCAGTGAGACAGGCACAGCTATGTACGGGCCTTGGGTAAGACTAGGCTATTGACACTACGTTATGTAGTAAAAACTCAAGGCTTTTTGTCTTATAATGAGTAGCTATGTTCATGTGTCCAGGTAAAACATTAACATAGTTGAATACATTGCTACTAGTCTGCTCTGAAATTACATTGGTAAACCATTAGTGATGCCTACTCCCTTTCCCAGGACAGATCTTCCATCCTGTTTCCAACTTACCAAATTACCAATAGCTGAATCTAAATACTCTCTTCCTTATTAAGCAATGTTTTTGGTTTAGAAAACAGATCTGCCCCTCTGTCCTGAGTTGTTGGACAGAGGAACAGAAAGAAGCTGTTATCTTTCAGAGAATTGCAGACTTGTCAAGGTGGGAAGGGGCCTCTAGAGACCATCTAGTCCTACCCTCATACTCAAGCAGGGTCAGCTTGAGTTGCCCAGGACTGTGTTCAGTTGGGTTTTGAATGTCTCCATGGATGGAGATTCCACGACTCCACAGACTCCTCCTGTCAAAGGTTTTGGTCCTGGTGTCTGGGGAATCCAGACTAGAAAACCTATCAAAGACTCTGCTTCAAAAGGGCATAAACTTTTGGTTCCCTGGCAGCTAGAAGCAAAAAATTTTTGTCTTGGGCAAGGTAAATGCCTGTTGCTGTACATATCAGCTTGCTTGTAAACTAATCCTTTTTGACCATTGCAACTCTCTGCAACTTCCTGGAGTGAGGCATTTTTGCTTTGAGTGTGACTTATTTGAATATTTGAAGGTTTTGATCCACTTCTTTCTAAGCTTAGTTTAACCTGACTTTTTAAACACTACTCAGTTGTGGAAAGAGAGAGATGTTGTACTGTGTTCCTGAAATTTATTTTTCCATTAATAGTACCTGATATTCAGCACTTTCCAATCAACAGTATTGTTTAGTTTGACATAGGATCAGACTTGTCCTCTAAAAGGAAAACACATACTAACCTGTTGTGCAGGTTTCACTCACTTCTAAAGGGAGCAAATTGTTATGACCAGATGAAAATGATTGCTCAGCTGTGAATGCTGTCATCTGGATTAAGAGGCCCTGCTTTTTGCTTGTAAATATTAACACTCTTCCCACCTCGCAATAGGAACAGTAGTTGTATAAGCACTCCCACCTGCCTATGGTACAGCTGTAAAACAAAACAGGTGCTGGATCTGATATGTCTTCAGTTTGAGAGCTCAGGATGAGAATAGTCTGGAGAGGAAGGCTCCAGCCTTGTCACCAGCTGCATTCTGCTCTACAGAGGGCTGTGCACACCATCAGGTATAGCTAAATACTCTATAGAAAGAGGTAGTTATATGAGTCCAGGAGAGAGACGTTCTTTATATTATGCCTGTCTTGGGACTGTGCTCTATTGTATTAGTGACTGGGAATGTAATCTGATCTGGATGTTGTGAACAGTCAAGGTGATGTATAATAATGCTGTTGCTTTCTCTGTTGACAGATACCCCTCTACTCAGTTTGGCAGCTTGACAGGGTTGCAGTCATTGATCAGTGCCCTTTTCGCCCTTCTGCAGCAGCCTCTTTTTATGGCATTGACGGGACCTTTGGAAGGAGATCCTCTCTGGGCAAGTTCTTCCCAAATTTAATGTGAAGGCTTGGTGGTTAAGATTATTTTGGCTTATTTCTTTGAAAACAAAAGGACTCCTGTGCATGGATCAAGGTTAAAAACAGCTGGAATTTTACATGTCCCTCAGTCAGCTGTTAACCTTGGTGCTGTCCATGAGACCCTTCCTGGTGTGAGTAATGATTTGCTGGGAGGGGAAGCCATTAACCCTCTATGCTGGTGTGTGGAAAGGGAGGAAGGGAGATGGCTGCAGTTTGTGTGGCGAGTCAAAATCTATGAGGTAAAAGTGAGTGAATCTGTGTGGACCTCAAAATGCAGCAGG